>NC_069500.1:629514845-629607345 GCF_027579735.1 Bombina bombina
GATTTTACAATTTCTGATTATGTTTTGAAAGGATTTTATTTTGTATAATTCTGTGTATTTTTTACAAATTATTCTGCACTTTGTATTTGTTCTACTGTAAAATAAAACACAGCTTTATGAAGTGAGAGGGACAGATGAGCTCCCTGTATTTAGGATTGGAATTGAACAAATTCTGATTATGCTTTGACAGTTTATAAATAAACTAAGTACTGTTCAAAACACTATATGGTACTTAATCTAAAAAAATTTAATTTACCAGAAATGTCTTCATGCCTTTAATATCTATAATTTAGAAAAGAGAAGAGATAAAGCAATGTATTAAAGTGTCTACTAACACTGAGGCACTGCTGGTCAAAGTATAGTGCTAATGGCTATATTTTAAAAAGGGATAAGTTGTGCAATCAAGATTGCCTGTGAAATTTTAAAATGGACTAAAATTAGTGTTTAGACATTATTAAATGACAATACAATTTACAAATTATTTTATAAGACGATAGTGAAACTAGTACATCAATAATACACTAATATAAACTAGGTGATTGTGGGTATATTATACATGTACTGTATATACAATGTTTTATTTATATGTACTTCATTCTATAATTATAAAATAAATTATTTTAATTATTATTGTGATTTTAAAAATATATATAAATAAAACATTGTGTATGCTCGTATAATATACCCACATTCCCACAGCTCCTATAGGTTTAATAATAAGGTTTTTTTCTGTATTTATTAACAATGGACACTGCAGATATAACAAATATATAGGTGTTCCATGGGAGTTAATGGGTGTTCTATGGGAGTAATTTGTATTTTAGTAGGGGAACATCACTAGGAGTTTCCAATTTTAAAAGCATTGTCCTCAATCTTAAATGCACCTTTTTAGCCATATCAGTCTCACCAGCTTGACCAGTGTCAAGAATCTATTTAATGTACAGTCAAATTAAATTTATATCGAGAATGGCAAGGCCAAAAAAGGATCTGCTGAAGTTTTGATTATCAGGCTTAAGAATGATAACATTTAAAAAAAAAAAAAAAAAAGCAACTCTAGATAATGAGAAAATGATGGGTGGGTAGAGGATTTAAGGGTCATATCTATAAAAACTTTATTACAAAAAAACTACCAATTAATGCAATCAGGAAGACTTTAAGAGAAATTAAAAATGGTATTCATAAGGTTATTCATAGAACCCAATTTAATAAGGTGCACATGGAGAAAGTTCTCAAGCAGAGAACCAATCAAATAAGAGCAGGAGTTAGATTCATGTGTGATCCATCTGGGGTCATTTTAAAGAACCATCTTTGAGATGTTTACTGCTTCTTAACATGCAGTTGCACACTTATTTGAATGGAGACCTAGGGATTAATAGAGTTTACAGTTTAGAAATAAATATTAGCATGCCATTTGGAATGCATATGCCATCAAAATCTATGTTTCAATGCTTCCAATAGGTCAGGGCATCAAGTGTAGTCCTTTTATGTGAAAATCTAGGCACATTCCTGTGTATTGCTGGATTAGGGACTTGCATCTTTTTGAATGTTTTGCTTTTCCTTTTTCTTCTTTTTGTAGTGGTAACTAAAAAAAAATAAAAAATTACGTCTTGCAATGATCGATTACTCACTACAAAAAATGTTGAAGGATTAATGCTGTTCAGTGCCATTCCTCTACAAACTAATACAAATACATTCAAGAATTTATATATTTTTTTAAAATATGTCGTTTTGGAAGGAGCACATGCCAGATTTTAAAAGAAAAAGCCACTTACAACTACCATTCACAAATGAAGCCTGGTGTTTCCTTGGACGTGAAAAATTAGTTAAATTATGTATTTTTGGTTTGATAAATCTAGGACTTAATATGTGAGCATGTATCTACATGATGTTTATTTTTGTGTAAATCTTTTTAACTTCATTAAACATATTAAAACTGAATAATCTGACACATTAAAGACACCAGCTAAAAATATATTTTTTTCTTGCTGCAAAACAACAAACTGCTTAAAGTAAAATATTATATTTCTGCAAGTGCATACAAATGTATAAATGATGCTCTAATCATTTTTGGAACAAACTACACAATAACACTTCAAATAATGTAATGCTAATGATTACATTCACTTCATTATTACACCTGTATAGCTTCTTTTATATTCAGGTACAATACTGTATTTGTTGCTTCATTTTGGAAGCAAAAACTGCTGTTCGATTTTCTGTCATCTGCATTGTTTCCTCAAAATTCCTTGAAGATATGATCTGTTCAAAGACGTGGAATGAAGTATTAAAGACAAACATTTAAGTAGGATTTGTGAGTTTGTAAATAATCCCAAAATTGTATAAGTTTTATGCTAAGAGATATTTGAAATAAAATGTTCTATTAAGTAAAAGCAATTCAAACAGCTTATGCTCTCTATTTTTTCTCATCATACATCAAAGAGCATCTATGTTTTCAACCACTCTAAAGCATCGTCCTTTGTTAAGAACACCACTATTAAAATCTTATTTATAATAAACCTTTTGAAATGTCCAGATCAAATACATTATGTAATTTGAAATGTTTAGAGAGCTCAGTCCCTCAAATATTCATTTAACACATTTCAGTAGAGAGTAACATGGATAATACATTCTGTTTCTCACCGTTTCTAACATATGTGCTAATGTCTTACTTTGCCTACAACCAGCTGTTCATGTGCACAAAGTTGAGTAGAGCACCAGGTGTTTTTTTATTTCCAAGTACACGGTTTTTAATGATTGCTGATGTGCGAAAAACCCATCAAATATTTTATATTTTTCACTGATAAAGATAAAACATTCAATTATTTTTAAAGCACTGCATACGTAATTGCAAAAATTCTAAAGTATAAAACATGGATAAACTTGTGTAAGCTTCTTATTAATTAAATCTGTGAGCAATTTTTAGATACCATGCAACAAATAAAGGCAGATTGAATAGAAACAGTGGCTAAACTAAAACATTGTTTTCCTCATTTGGGTCATTAACAATATACAGTGGACACAAATATTGTCTAAAAACAAAAGAGTTCATCGATAAGTGTTTTCCATTTGAGGCGTTGGACCAAATACGTTACAATATTGGATATGATAAGTAAGCTTAGTATGTCAATATTAAAATAGATTTATTGGCTTGCATCTGTTATCTTCCATATATTATGTAGCAGTTGCAGACAAAAAGGCATGTGCTCATGACTTAGCCTACTTAAAGGGACCTGAAACCCAATTTTTTTTCTTTCATGATTCAGAGAGAGCATGCAAATTTAAACAATTTTCCAAATTACTTCTATAATCTAATTTGCTTTGTTCTCTTGGTATTATTTATTAAAAAGCATACTTAGGAAGACTCAAGAGCTGCTGATTGGTGGCTTCACATATATGCTTCATTTTATTAGCTCAGCCACGTACATTGCTCTTTTCATCAAAGAATACCAAGAGAATGAAGCAATTTTGGAAAGAGAAGTAAATTGGAAAGTTGGTTAAATTCTCTATTTGAATCATGAAAGAAAAACATTTGGGTTTCATGTATCTTCAATAAAACTGAGCTTTAAAGGGACATTAAACAGAAAATAAAAGCTAGATTGAATGCGGCATTAAAAAAAGATTAGTTTGAGAATAACAAGTAGATATATTTTTTTAGTTTCACTAGCTGTTTAAATATTGAAAAAATAATTTTAAAGCTATTATATATACCGTGTATCATTTTATATTACATCTCAAAGTTTCTAATGTCCCTTTAAAGAGACATGAAAAGCAATTTTTTCCCTTTACGATTCAGATAAAGAGTACAAGTTTAAAAAACTTTCCAGTTGACTTCTATCATCTAATTTGCTTCATTATTTTGGTATCTTTTGTTGAAGAAGCAGTAATGCACTACTGGGAGCAATCTGAATGCATTGGGTGAACCAAAAACATGAGGCATATATATGTAGCCACCAATCAGAAGGTCCTGAGTTAGCAAAGGATACAAGAGAACAAAACAAATTAGATAATAGAAGTCAATTGGAAAGTTGTATACATACTCTATGGGGCCTATTTATCAAAGGTCTTGCGGACCTGATCCGACAGTGTGGATCACGTCCGCAAGACCTCGCTGAATGCGGAGAGCAATACGCTCTCCGTATTCAGCATTGCACCAGCGCTCTTGTGAGCTGCTGGTGCAACGCCACCCCCTGCAGACTCGTGGCCAATCAACCTGATCATACTCGATCGGGTTGAATTGTGGCGATTCCTGTCCGCCTCATCAGAGCAGGCGGGCAGGGTTATGGAGCAGCGGTCTTTAGACCGCTGCTTCATAACTGCTGTTTGTGGCGAGTCTGAAGACTCGCCAGAAACACTGACCCACAAGCTCCGTTCGGAGCTTGATAAATGGGCCCCTATGTGAATAATGAGAGAAAAAAATGGGTTTAATATCCCTTTAAATACTTCAGAGTATGGAGAACTATACTGTGTTATCATACCATGTTACCATACAAGTTCTCTAGTTGCCCTAATATTTCAGGCTCATGTGAGCAGGCCTGAAACACTAGTTAAGTAGCTGCAGTCTTAAAACCACAGCTACTTAGCCTATCCACCACCTCATGGGTAGTGAAGTTGAATCATCCTAATCCTGTCAGAATGATTGAGAAGCCCTGCTCTTGCACTAATGTTGCATGAGATCAAGGGGCACAGCTGCATATGCAATTGCCGGGCGGACAGATTCCTGGGAACATACCTTGTCATGCATCATTATTATGGAGTTTCTGCTTTCAACCAATAACATTAGCAGGAAGCGCAAAACCGTAACTGCTGCATTTATTTCAGATTAAATTTAAGCAACTTTACCTCAGATTGTTTTCAAGATTAAATAAAAAAGAAAATACTCAGGTACAATGTCCCTTTTAAATGCCATGCAAATAATTTAGTTACTTTAAGCTTGTTCATTTCATTTTTTGTTTCAATTTCAGAATCTCTTAAAATGCACCCACAAGTAGAAAAAAATCTATGGAAAATATTAAACATTACTGATATACAGGGACATAAGTGAAAAATAATAAAACAATAACATAAACATTAAAAATCAAATAGCAGTAGCATTTGTATAGGTTTGTAAAACATTTTTGTTTTCTATTTATTACGTTTCAATAGTTAACTTTGTTATGGAGAAAGTAGTGGAGATGAGAGAGAATACAATGGAAGGTTTTGAAATGAAAACAAAATACTGCATAGAATTAAAAATAAATCAATAAAATCAATCTGTCTTTTCATCTCATTTATGCCTTTTAATGCTTTTGTATGTGAATTGAGAAATACAAAGTACCCAATCCTCAAAATATTATTAGAGATGTACAAGAGCCATAAAATGATTGTATAAAAAATAGCACATCTAGCAAGTATCCCGCTTGCTTTTCCCTAGAAGTACTCTGTATATATTGTTACCAATGTAGATATAAAAAGCTTTTGACGGCATTTAGTTTGATTAGATGAGCTCCTGGTATGTTACTGGAAAAAAAACATTGTGTTAAGTTTTCTATGGCCTAGATTTGGAGTTTGGCGGTAGCCGTGAAAACCAGCGTTAGAGGCTCCTAACGCTGGATTTAGGCTACCGCCGGTATTTGGAGTCAGTCAAAAAAGGATCTAACGCTCACTTTTCAGCCGCAACTTTTCCATACTGCAGATCCCCTTACGTGAATTGCGTATCCTATCTTTTCAATGGGATCTTTCTAACTCCGGAATTTAGAGTGGTGGCTGAAGTGAGCGTTAGAATTCTAACGACAAAACTACAGCCGCAGAAAAAAGTCAGTAGTTAAGAGCTTTCTGGGCTAACGCCGGTTCATAAAGCGCTTAACTACTGTGCCCTAAAGTACACTAACACCCATAAACTACCTATGTACCCCTAAACCGAGGCCCCCCCCCCACATCGCCGACACTCGATTCAATTTTTTTAACCCCTAATCTGCCGACTGCCACCTACGTTATCCTTATGTACCCCTAATCTGCTGCCCCTAACACCGCCAACCCCTATATTATATTTATTAACCCCTAATCTGCCCCCACAACGTCTCCGCCAGCTACCTACACTTATTAACCCCTAATCTGCCGTCCGCACGCCGCCGCCAGCTACATTATAGCTATGTACCCCTAATCTGTTGCCCTAACATCGCCGACCCCTATATTATATTTATTAACTCCTAACCTGCCCCCCACAACGTCGCCGCCACCTACCTACAATAATTAACCCCTAATCTGCCGATCGCAAAGAGCCGCCACCTACATTATAGCTATGTACCCCTAATCTGCTGCCCCTAACACCGCCGACCCCTATATTATATTTATTAACCCCTAATCTGCCCTCCCTAACATCGTCGACACCTAACTTCAATTATTAACCCCTAATCTGCCGACCGAATCTCACCGCTATTCTAATAAATGTATTAACCCCTAAAGCTAAGTAACCCTAACACTAACACCCTCCTAAGTTAAATATAATTTAAATCTAACAAAATAAATTAACTCTTATTAAATAAATTATTCCTATTTAAAACTAAATACTTACCTGTAAAATAAACCCTAATATAGCTACAATATAAATCCTAATTATATTATAGCTATTTTAGGATTTATATTTATTTTACAGGTAACTTTGTATTTATTTTAACCAGGTACAATAGCTATTAAATAGTTAATAACTATTTAATAGCTAAAATAGTTAAAATAATTTCAAAATTACCTGTAAAATAAATCCTAACCTAAGTTACAATTAAACCTAACACTACATGATCAATAAATAAATTAAATAAAATACCTACAATTAAACCTAACACTACACTATCAATAAATTAATTAAATAAAATACCTACAATTATCTACAATTAAACCTAACACTACACTATCAATAAATTAATTAAATACAATACCTACAAATAACTACAATGAAATAAACTAACTAAAGTACAAAAAATAAAAAAGAACTAAGTTACAAAAAATAAAAAAATATTTACAAACATCAGAAAAATATTACAACAATTTTAAACTAATTACACCTACTCTAAGCCCCCTAATAAAATAACAAAGACCCCCAAAATAGAAAAATGCCCTACCCTATTCTAAATTACAAAAGTTCAAAGTTCTTTTACCTTACCAGCCCTGAACAGAGCCCTTTGCGGGGCATGCCCCAAAGAATTCAGCTCTTTTGCCTTTAAAAAAAACATACACTACCCCCCCAACATTACAACCCACAACCCACATACCCCTAATCTAACCCAAACCTCCCTTAAATAAACCTAACACTAAGCCCATGAAGATCTTCCTACCTTGTCTTCACCTCACTGGGTATCACCGATGCGTCCTGGCTCCAAAATCTTCATCTAAGCCCAAGCGGGGGCTAGACATCCATCATGCGACGGCTGAAGAAGTCCAGAAGAGGCTCCAAAGTCTTCATCCTATCCGGGAAGAAGAGTAGAGCAACCATTATCTTCCAAGCGGCATCTTCTATCTTCATCCGATGAGGACCGGCTCCATCTTGAAGACCTCCACCGCGGACCCATCTTCTTCCGAAGACAACTTCCCGACGAATGACAGTTCCTTTAAGGGACGTCATCCAAGATGGCGCCCCTCGAATTCCGATTGGCTGATAGGATTCTATCAGCCAATCGGAATTAAGGTAGGAAAATTCAATCAAGTTCAATCCGATTGGCTGATCCGATCAGCCAATCAGATTGAGCTCACATTCTATTGGCTGATCGGAACAGAACAGAAAGAGGATGCTCCACGTCAGATGTCTTGAAGATGGAGCTGCTCCAAGTTGGATGGATGAAGATAGAAGATGCCGTCTGGATGAAGACTTCTGTCCGTCTGGAGGACCACTTCTCCCGGCTTGGATGAAGACTTCTCCCGGCTTCGTTGAGGACTTCAGCCTAGTTGGATGAAGACTTCTGCTGCTTCCTTGAGGATGGATGTCCAGTCTTTAAAACTGTAAGTCGATCTTCAGGGGGTTAGTTTTAGGTTTTTTTAAGGGTGTATTGTGTGGGTTTTATTTTTAGATTAGGGGTTTTGGCTGCAAAAGAGATAACTGCCCTTTTAAGGGCAATGCCCATCCAAATGCCCTTTTCAGGGCAATGGGGAGCTTAGGTTTTTTTAGTTAGCTTTTTATTTGGGGGGTTTGTTGTGTGGGTGGTGGGTTTTACTGTTGGGGGGTGTTTGTATTTTTTTTTTACCGGTAAAAGAGCTGATTACTTTGGGGCAATGCCCCGCAAAAGGCCCTTTTAAGGGCTATTGATAGTTTAGTTTAGGCCAGTGGAGGCTCCTCTATAGGAGCACTTGAGCACGTGAACACCCTGACCCCTGATGAACAAAAAAAAAAAGAGTGAGAAATAAAAAAAACAAATTACATTTTTCAACCTTTTTTGCTGATTAAAAAAAAAAATCCTCCAGGTTCCACTGCAGTTTTTACTAAAAACATTAAAATTGCCGTTTTTAATTCTTTAGGCTGAATTTGGAATGGGCTTTTGCCTAATACTTCTATCTATGACAGCTGGCTCTCATTCGCACACTAAGAGCTGTGTGGTTAGGAAGTCTATGGGCTGGCTTGTAGGTGGCGCTGCAGGCTATGCAGGCTGAAAGTGGAAAGTGCTTTTGCCTATACATCTATCTATCGCACTGCACAGCCTTCCTAACCACACAGCTCTTAGTGTGCGAATGAGAGCCAGCTGTCACGTGACACTCGCACACTAAGAGCTGTGTGTGGGAGGAGGAGCATAGCTGGTAAACTGTCTGCAGCAGTGTACAGAAGGTTGCAGACTCAGTCATGATGTAGTCATTACTGTGTTGAAGCGGGAAATATGCAGCACCACCTTCAAGGTAGTGTGCAGCGTCATTCTGAGAAGCAGCATGGGCAACATGCTGGAGGTTAGTTTTTTTATTTCACAATCCCATTAATTAAATCCTTGGCTTGGGTTAGCAATTTTACACAACCGGAGCTCCTAAACTGCGATCTTGTGTCTCCATGACAGCGCACTAAATAAGCTGTGCAGCACATTATGGTGTTTAAAAATCAAAGTCCTGACACCAGCTCCTCTTATGATACAGCTTCACAGGGGTACGTGACTCAAAGTTCCAACTATAATCTTGTTGCCATGTACACCAATGGAACTCTATAAGGTTTCATTAGCTTCCGTTTGCTCTTGGTAAAGAGGGGAATCTCTTAGTGGCAGGCCCAGGGTATCCTGAATAAACACAAACTCTGGGAGGTCACGACTAAAAAAATAGCTTTTATTACTTGCATACATTGGAGTTTTATTGTGACCTCTCAGAGTTTGTTTATTACGATGTTGATTGTTGTTCCGGTTCAAGCACTGAGACTTATCAGATGCAGCAGCAGAAGAAGAGCGAGCTGCACAAAGACCCGCCAGAGCTCTGTGGCCTGCAGCTTTAGGACTGTTTTTTGATCCGAGGGAGGACAATCTACCTTTAAAATACATGAGATGGAAAAAGAAATCAGAAACAGGAGCTATCTATAAAGGCAAGGGGTTATATTGTTGTTCTGCGTGCTAGTGCTAACCAAGAGGGTAAAATCTTTTATATGTGTCTGTTACTGGCACAATATAGTTAAATTATTTCTCTTTGTGTTTTAATATCAGCAAGGGAGAAAAATCCTTGATATTTATGTATTGCTGGCACAGAGACTTTAACAAAATGTTTTCTTTGTGTATTACTGGCAGAAGTAGGTTTTGCAAAGTGACAGGGTTTTTTTTACAAAAGGAGGTGGTGTATACAGAGACACTGGATTAATATATAATAAGAAGGCTATATGCAGAGGTCTGTATACTGGTAGAGGTGCTATATACAGAAAATGGATCTCTGCAATGTGAAACTTTTCTTCAGTGGAGCACCATTATCTATTATATAACTCTCTTTTTAAGGGATGCAGTAACACAAATCAATAAAACACCCATAGAGGCTTTACCTTCTATAGGTCCCTAAGTTCTGCCTATTTGTATAGTACCTACTCAACCTCACATTTACTTACAAAACAGGCAATGTTGATACTAAATAAAAAAAACCCCCAATATAATAAAAAGTGACATGAGCAATACTAAGGTGAAAATTACATATAAAGCCACTTGATGAGTCTGTTTTTCCTCATTCATTAAATCTGTGTAAGAGTCATTGTTTGTGTGTGTGTGTATATGTGTGTGTGTGTGTGTGTGTATATGTGTGTGTGTATATCTGTGTGTGTATATGTATGTGTGTATATATGTGTGTGTGTGTGTATATGTGTGTATATATGTGTGTGTATATGTGTGTGTGTGTATGTGTGTGTGTATATTTATGTGTGTGTGTGTATATATGTAGGTGTGTATATGTATGTGTATATGTGTGTGTATATGTGTATGTGTGTGTGTGTATATGTGTGTGTGTGTATATGTGTGTGTGTATGTGTATATATGTGTGTGTGTATATGTGTGTGTATGTGTGTGTGTGTGTGTGTGTGTATGTGTGTGTGTGTATATGCATGTATGTGTATGTATGAGTTTATTTGTGTATGTGTACAAAGTTATGAGTGTGTGTAGGTATGATAATGAAAAGAAAATAAGAAAAGAAAATAAGAAAAGAAAATACACAAACAGGGCAGATAGTACAGTTTCTCAGCACTGGTGTACAGCACACAGGGAAGCAAAGTACTTTTACTCAAATGAATCAGCCTCTCTTGCTCTCCAGAACAAAAAAAAGATGCTCTTTTTTTGTAAATGTATTAATGTTATATAAAATAAAAACAAGATTAAAACTACTGCACAAGAAGATGTTAAACATATGCAAAGAAGGGTTTGGGCAGTGGGCGTAGTGTGGCTAGGCAATGGGTAGGATAAGAAGTGGCAAGTATCATTTTGGCCTGGCTAGTAGCTAGGACTTGACATTTTGAGCCCTGATATATATATATATATATATATATATATATATATATATAAAATATGATTTTTTTATATAATATATATATATATATATATATATATATACATAGTAACTGCAGGGTGTATGTGGTGCTCTTGTCTTTCAATATACACAGGTTAGTTATGTACATACCTCACACACAGACTTTAACAAAACACAGTAATACACATAACAAACTGCATAAGGATGTGTTAAGGTAACTGTCAGAGTGTGTGTGTGTATGTATATATACACACACACACACATTAAAATGGTCAGAGCCATCTGAGGGGCGTGGCTAGTGCTCCCCCATCTTCAAAAGTCACCAGCCGCCACTGGTTTAGGCTAGGGTTTTTTTATTTTTTGGGGGGCTTTTTTATTTTGATAGAGCTGTTAGATTAGGTGTAATGAGTTTAAAGATCTGTAAAAAAAAAATATTTTCTGTAATTTATTGTTTTTTTTGTAATATAGCTAATTTAATTTATTTAATTGTTTTTAATTTAATTAATTTATTTAATTATAGTGCAGTGTTAGGTGTTATTGTAACTTAGGTTAGGTTTTATTTTACAGGTACTTTTGTATTTATTTTAGCTAGGCAGTTATTAAATAGTTAATAACTATTTAGTAACTATTCTACCTAGTTAAAATAAATACAAACTTGCCTGTAAAATAAAAATAAACCCTAAGATAGCTACAATGTAACTATTAGTTATATTGTAGCTAGCTTAGGGTTTATTTTATAGGTAAGTATTTAGTTTTAAATAGGAATAATTTAGTTATTGATAGTAATTTTTTGTAGATTTATTTAAATTATATTTAAGATAGGGGTGTTAGGGTTAGACTTAGGTTTATGGGTTAATAAATGTATAATGGGGCGGCAGATTAGGGGTTAATAAGTGTAGGTAGGTTGCGGCGACATTGGGGGCAGCAGATTAGGGGTTAATAAAAATAATGTAGGTGTTGGCGATGTTGGGGGCAGCAGATTAGGGGTTAATAAGTATAATGTAGGTGGCGGCGATGTCCAGAGTGGCAGATTAGGGGTTAATAAGTATAATGTAGGTGGCGGCGATGTTAGGGGCGGCAAATTAGGGGTTAATAATATTTAACTAGTGTTTGCAAGATGGGAGTGCGGCGGTTTAGGGGTTAATATGTTTATTATAGTGGCGGCGATGTCCGGAGCGACAGATTAGGGGGTTAAAAAATTAATTTTAGTGTTTTGCGATGCGGGAGGGGCCTCGGTTTAGGGGTTAATAGGTAGTTTATGGGTGTTTAGTTATGAGTTTTATGCTACATCGTTGTACCATATAACTCTTAACTACTGACTTTAAAACGCGTTATGGAGCTTGGAGGTAGAGGGTGTACCACTCACTTTTTGGCCTCCCAGGACAGACTCGTAATACCGGCGCTATGTAAGTCCCATAGAAAAAGACTTTATGAAGTTTACCTAAGTCGTTTTGCGGTAAGGCCTAACACACAACTCGTAATCTAGCCGTTAGTGTTTTTGTGAATCTATAAAAATTATACACTAAATTAATTGCTTTCTCTGTAATATGGAAACTCTGAATAGCCCCTAATCAGAGCACATTATTTTTCAATACCTTCTACACATCGACAGTTATTCTAAAAAAAAAAAAATAAGATTTCAAAATCCAGGAAACTCAAAATTTTCTCTTTTTAAGATTTAATTAGAATATACAATTTTAAACAACTTTCCAATTTACTTTTATTATCAAATTTGCTTCATTATCTTGTTATCCTTTTCTGAAGGAACAGCATTAGACTACTGGCAGCTAACTGAACACATCTAGTTAGCCAATCACAAGAGACAAATATATGCAGGTACCAATCAGCAACTAGCTCCCACTAGTGTAGAATATGTGCATATTATTTTTCAACAAGGGATACCAAGAGAACAAACCCCATTTGAAAATAGAAGTGAAATTTAAAGTGTCTTAAAATGACATGCTCTTCCTGAGTCATGCAAGCGTATTTTTCTTTCCTACCCCTTTAATTCAGCTACGTCTCTAATTAGTATAGGATAAGCAGATACCATTTTTAATACTACGGTCCCCGTTTACCAAGGTCCATGCATATAAGGTTGCTAGCGACAGAAGCTGTCCACACACCTTTGCGGCCTCCAATGCATCAACAACTATTTTTAATATTAAGTGGTCCATTTATTAAAATTTCAAAAAGTAGAAGCGAGCATATGTGATAATATCCGAATTAGCACCAAATATCTTTGTTTCAATTCATGCACAATAGGTGGCAAAGATTGATAAATTAGAAACCAGACTAGATGTGGCATAAAGCTCAGATTGATGCAGAATATAGTAGTCATGACATGAACCGAAGGAAACCTTTATGAAGGCTTATGATACGAAGTTGGGCATCACAAACTATTTGCACATTCAGGGAGTAAAAATGCTTTTGATTGTGGAACATTTTTTCTCTTTCTCTTGGTGGGCTCAAAGAAATATGTGTGCAAGCTATAGCCCCTAATACATTTAGAATGTAAGCAATACATACAAAATGTAGTTTCACTGATTGCCTTTCTTCGGGTTTCAATGGGGCAAACATGATACTGAAATATTGTATACATGGTGTCTAATACACTTTATAGGAGCCTGAAGAAAGTAGGTTGTCTCATATTGACCACAACACTGGATGCAGATTGGAATGACCCGGTGGCCATGAAATGCAGAGCAACCAACAATTTCAACATGCCAGGGATAGCACTTGTTCTGAAGGTGAATGGCTCCAAATAGTTCTGCATCTGATAAAATAGCATCATAAATGATTGCCTTGACAGTCTGAATCTCTGCAATATCTCATGGTCTGTAAGAGCCCTCCTTGTTAAATTACCTCTTCCATTTGCTGTAAAGCAAGACGTTGTTTACGACGCCTTCTAAGATGAAGGGTTGCTTCCACTGTAAATAGCAATGCTTCCATTCCCAAGCACATATATATTAAACTAATAATGTATTTCTTATGTCCCAACTTATATCCATTCTGACTTCCAGGCTTCCTATTGTGTTTAGTGTTATTTTAATAGACATCTTTAGAATACACATTCATTACACATATATTAACTTTTGGCTCTTGGATGACTGATTCCATTCATACTTCCAAACTTTTAAGCCAGATTTAGCTTAATATGGGTAGAAAATATGTGAAATTGATCAGATGCAAATGTACATTGTTACTGAATCCGGGCACAGAAAAAATCATTGTATGGAATATGGTGCATAACTTGATAAGCTAAAAACTGCATTAGATGCACATTTTGACGTGCGGACCCAGGTAGATTGAGGGTTGAAGCGTTAAAGGGACATTAAACCCAAAAAATGTCTTTCATGATTCAGATAGAGGATACAGTTTTAAACAACATTCCAAATTACTTCTATTATCTCATTTGCATCATTCTTTAGATAACCTTTGTTGAAGAAATAGCAATGCCCACTGATGATCAAATCACATGCGGCATCTATGTGCAGCCACCAATCAGCAGCTAGTGAGCCTATCTAGATATGCTTTTCCACAAAGGATATCAAGAGAATAAAGCAAATTAGATAATAGAAGTATATTAGAAAGTTGTTTAAAATCGTATGTTCTTTCTAAATCGTGAAAGAAAAAATATGGGTTTCATGTTCCTTTAATAAATGAAGCCCCTAAATGTATGTGGTTTACTATATATGACATAATTACATCTATTACATCTCAAAATGTATATCTTAAAGAAAACAAATGTGAGATGACTGTCAGGTGTACACCCAGTTAAAAAACGTCCCCAGAGAGAGTCTAAAACATTCTTTTGAATCTCCCCTTAAAAGTAGTCTGTGGTATAAATTAATGTGATAATCCCAAAATTATATGTTCAATAAAATATCTAAAACGGATCCAAAAAGTGATGTGGTTGGATTTCCTAAGTGATGGTCCTTTTTTTCAGTGCTTTAGAGATGTTAAATGTGATCAGTAGATGCTGCCTGTCTGCCTGCTACAGGGGTGGGTGGACAAGGTTGATTACAGCAAAACTTGTCTGCCTGCCAGTTGATAAAGGAGCCCACAGGGCACAATCAAGCTGTGAGCCATATATTCAGGAGTAATTGTGTATCATAATACTTGAATATAATACCTGAATGGAGCTTTTTTTTTTTAAAAAAAACCCCATTGTTTATTCAGTGAGAAAGGAGCTCTCACGAGCATACAGCAATGAAAAACATGGTACATATGTAAGAAAATGTGTACATTGTATCAAACACAAGACATTGAAAAAGTATTATTCTATCTTAAGTCCAGTATTTAGTTTGTTACAGTCCTGTATTTGTTCGGTAAGGAGGCCATAGCTGAAGATCCTTTCTCTCATTTTCCATTTTTAAATAACATAACATAAATAAAATAACTATAACATAAAATAAACAGAAACAATAATTAACAGAATATCAGAAGTAAACCAAATAATGCACACCAAGAGTGCTTGGTAGGGGAAAAAAAAAAGAAAAAAGGGGAAGAATTGTAGAAACAAAAACTGAAAGCTCCGCCGGACCATTCCCCCCCCCTCCATCCCCCCCCCCCTCACCTCCATGAACTAAATTTATGTCTTCTAATCAGAAAATTCACCTCTCAAGTAAGCTTCTTGTATATAGATCAAATTCGGAAATGGATAAATATACTGTTTCTGAACTTTCTCTGGTAAACTTTGAATAGAATTACCCCATTTTTTAAAAAAAACCTATGTATCTCGTGTCCTGAATCGATGGATGTGTCATATTGTTCCAGTACCAGTTTTTATATGCATATTATTGATAAATTGCAAGAAGTTTGGCACTTTTTTAGATTTCCATGAAGAAAAGATAATGTTCCTTGCACATAATATCGTGAGATTTATAAAACTAAGATTTGGATTTGGCAATGATTGTATATTTCCATATAACAGGATTATATCCTCTTTTTTTAGGAACAACTGTTGTCTAGTTATTTTTGAGAGCCAAAAATAAATGTTGGCCCAGAAACTGAGTACCTTTGGAGAGCTCCAAATACAGTGACCAAGGTTTGCTCTAGGAAAATTAAATGGAGTTTCTTAATTAGCAAATGTTCATCTTCATAGAAAAGTAACCCATCATTCACATCCTGAAAAAATAATGTATGATCCTCTTTTCGGGGAAAAGAAAAAAATTTTAAGCTTTATTTCTTGTAAAAATGTACCATACAAAACACTATGCCACCTCTGAGGTTTACAAATACCACAGGACTAAATATGAAATGCCCAATTATGATGACCTATTTTTATTATGTATTACTGTTCCTTCAAACAACATCTAAGTTATTTGTAACATACAGCTTACAAGAATGGCGAATTTGCTTTATTTGTCAGTCTGACAAAAGTCGTTCAGCACTGAATGAGTAAAACCAATTAAATGTAAAGAGTAGATGAAGTAGAATCACAAACTTCTAAAATAAGACACATAAAAGAATATCATAACCTGTCACCAGAATATTTAAAATAGGTGCTGAAGTACTTACAAAAATAGAGAAACAGCATTTTAATTGATCTCAAGGGCAAAAGGTGTAAGTGTGAGCCGCTAAAATAAAACAGAAATACACACTTTTAAATAAGGTGTTAATTTTAGGCAGTTCAGGCAATTACTGTGATACATAAATTATTAGCAAGCAATTATTATTACTGAGCTGTTGCCTTTTATTTTTATGACAATATATATATTTTTTCAATACATAGAGATAGCGTGAGTTATTTAAAAAGCTATGCAATTTTGAAAACCATGAAACTTTAAACATATTTATTTAGTCAGTGTTAAAGGGACAGTCTAGTCCAAAATAAACTTTTATGGTTCTTATAGAGAATGTAATTTTAAACAATTTTCCAATTTACTTTTATCACCAATTTTGCTTTGTTCTCTTGGTATTCTTAGTTGAAAGCTAAACCTAGAAGGTTCATATGCTAATTTCTAAGTCGTTGAAGGCCGCCTCTTCTCTCAGGGCATTTTGACAGTTTTCACCACTAGAGGGTGTTAGTTCATGTGTGTCATATAGATACCACTGTGCTCATGCACGTGGAGTTCCAATGAGCCAGCACTGATTGGCTAAAATGCAAGTCTGTCAAAAGAACTGAAATAAGGGGGCAGTTTGCAGAAGCTTAGATACAAGATACAAGGCAAAAAGTGTATTTATAGAACTGTGTTGGTTATGCAAAATGGGTAATAACGGGATTATCTATCTTTTAAAAAATTCTGGTGTACATTCTGTCCCTTTAAAAGCATTGGGTGATTTTAGAAAACTAGGCATGATTTAAATGTATCAGCCCTAAAACGTTAGTCTCTATCAATGTTCTGCTCATAAGCACTTATCAGAATGTATAATTTGGACCTCAAAAGCTGTACGCTAACAATAACACACGACATGAAGTTATACCTGTCATATCTGTCACTGTTTTTGAATGCTAGCTGCATTTGAACATCTGAATTGTGTTAGAATTTATAAATGAGATCCTTATGTAAAAAGACATATTTTTATTTATTTTTTTTGCACAAAATTAGTATTATCAACCTTGACTGCTCATGAAAGCACTACCCCTTAGAGTGCCATCAAATTCATCACTGGCCCATTCATAAATGATTTTGAAATGTATTTCTGCCTACTGCAATCATTCACAGAGAAATGACTTGTCACATCTCCGCACCACTGGTTTTTTCATGTGTCAATGTCAATTTAGAGTTAGGGATGGAGAGCATCTTGAAAGCGATTTTTACCAGCTGCATTGTCATATAAGAAAGGGGAACACCATACTTCACATACACTTTGTCAACAGTAGCTAGAAAAATTGCATAATGACAAGTGAAAGCTCTAGAATACAATGCATGGAGTGGTGGCAATCTTTTAGCTTGAGATGAATAATAATGAATCAAAGTGAATCATTTTTTCATAAGTATAAATTATAGCATCACTACCCTTGTTGGAATCAAAGGCCATATTAATTAACATACATATGTAAATTCATCCATAAAATAAAGTTGTAAATAAAAACTTATTGGAAATTTCTTTCATATTTGCATCTTTATTTTGATATTTATTATTTTTAACTGCACTGGCCAAAACCGTAAAGTTAAGGGCCATATCAGTTGGACAGTAAACCTGATATATGCATATGTACTGGTTTATAGCATAAGTTCACATTTCTATTAAAGAGAGAGTAAAGTCATAATTAGACAAACATGATTTAGACATAGCAAACAACTTTCCAATTAACTTCTATTATTTAATTTGTTTCCTTCTCTTGTTATCCATTGCTGAAATGTTTATCTAAGTAAGCTAAGGAGCAGCAAATAACCTAGGTTCTAGCTGCTGATTGGTGGCTGCATATATATATACCTATTGTCATTGGCTCACCCATGTGTTCAGTTAGAAACCAGTAATGCATTGCTGCTCCTTCAACAAATGATACCAAGAGAATGAAGCACGTTTGATAATAGAAGTAAACTGGAAAATTGTATGCTCTACCAAAATCATGAATGAAAATTTGTGGGATTCATGTCCCTTTAAGCAGTGTTGTTTCTTAAGAAATGTGATTAAAGGGGTAGTGTACTGTAAAAGTAGTTTCCCATTAATGGGTTACATTAAGCAATATCGCACGCGTATTGAAAGTTGAAAAAAAAAAAGTTTACTCAAGAGCAAACTAAATTAGGGTTCATCAGATTCACACGAGTGAAGATCTAGTGAAAGTAAAAAGTTAGTGCAAGAGTGAAAAAAAATACTTATTATAAATATATTGGGCCAGATTACAAATGGTACATTGACTTGTTACACATGCAGCAGAGAAAAAAAATATATGAGAAATTGTTTCATTTGACTTATTTTTGTATAGGAAATAGCTTTCTGTGCTAATTGAAAATACAACCCAATGAAATGGGCTGAGCTTGTAGGGAGAGCAGACCTAAATAGGGTATCTGTCTATTTACACAAAGCCTTCTTTATCTTTTATCTCACTGTTTGCCCCCCCCCCCCAAAAAAAAAAAAAATACATAGAACAATACAAAAAAATATTAGTATCTTTACTAGTATCTCTACTAGTATCTCTGTCGGTCCCCCCACTGAAAATTCCAATAAAGCTCTCTGGTCTGGCGAGATGCTATAAGATGCCTCATCAGTGTAAAGGTCCCTCAGGGATTGTTTAAAGACTATTTTTACCTTGGGAACTGTGAGTCTCATTATGATACATTTACTGATATTCTGTATGCTAAGGAGAGATACTTACTTTACAATATAATGCTCAGTTAAATAAGCTAACACTTAATTTCCATGCTAGCAAGTTTTTTTTCTCCAAAATGTGGCCCTTTAAAAGAATAATGCTAGGTGAGCTCAGCAGAGGTGTAACTAGAAACCACAGGGCCCAGGTGCAAGAATCTAAGATTGTCCATTTACACTACAACTGTTTGAATTGATATATTATTATTTTTTTGCAGAGCTGATGTGCAATTATTAGACATTCACTGGTTGATACGGACAACTCCTACTTCCCTATTTGTGTAAAAGGACATACCTCATAAAGCATGGAAATGGCTAAGGATGTTT
Organism: Bombina bombina; assembly: GCF_027579735.1. NCBI lineage: Eukaryota > Metazoa > Chordata > Amphibia > Anura > Bombinatoridae > Bombina > Bombina bombina. Next base: position 629,534,355 of record NC_069500.1, read on the forward strand.
ATTTAAGATAAGACATTCAATTAAAAAAAAATAATCTGTAGTATATTTTGAACTACCTTCTTATTAAAGCAACAAAATACTTTAAAATCCCTGTAAAAGCTCATTATATAGCTCTTTCACATGATATGTTATCATCATACTTAAAGGGGCTGAAGTGTCAAATATGAATGAGCACGTTTCGTTTTTGAATAGACAAATTGTATTGTACTATGCTTGCATTAACTATAGTGATTACAGTAAAAAGTATCACTGTTTCAGGGGCATATATACATATGCTATGGGTACATTCAAACACTGTGCCTGCTGGCAGTTTCGTACTGTATATGAAGTAAGAAATCAAACAAAGCCTAACATCTTTTTGACCAGTTTTGGTGTTTGAATGTCTGTCCATGGGGAATGCACAGCAGATGTGCTTATGCTCCTTAAAGTGATGACTTTTACTAGAGGCATTTTTGTTAATACTAGCAGATTGCAAAAATATGTCTATTCAACACTCAAATGCTCTCATTCACATTTCAATTTTGACTTTTATTCTAGTTTAACATAACTTACACAACGTAGGACACATTTTTTTAACAATTAAACATTTTTCGCTAACAATATACTCCAGATGAGACATTCATATTAAAAACCACATAAATGGACTTGTTATGTTTAAAAATGAATAGTTAAGTATTATTGTATCAAGATTTTAGTTAATTTACCCGAGTGGTAAAATCTATTTGCATAAAGAGAAAATAAATGTAAAATTGATAAACATCCAAGCGAACCTTACACTGATGAGACCCAAAAGATTAAAACAGCTGTCTGAAAGTATTTTCTGGCTCTGAACCCATAACCCCTGCTCTGTTTTAATGCACATAGACTATCTCTCCCATTGCTTTAATCATTTTAATACATACACTTGAGACACAGTTTGGTCACAGTTCTTTATTTGAGCTGTTAGGAATATGATGTTCTTTAACAGGGTCAGAAACATCTGCAAACAAAATGTTAAATGCTAATTGAGTAAAATGGAAACCAGTATTCCAGTCCAAGTAAGAAACATTATAGCTGTGCTATATATCAAGTCACCATTACTATGACAAATTAAAAACATTTGCACCCCCCCCCCCCATGAATGTCCATGTATAGAATTTAGTACTATTTTAAACCTGAAGAATAGTTATATCGAGTTGTGGTGTGTGAGAGTATATAATTACCGTAAAGCTTAAAGCTTATGGGCCAGTGGAGTGTTAACAGTTCTGGGCAAGCGATAAGTCGTTTATAGTGGATTTTCCCACGTGTTGGGTTTTTTGCTCATATTAAATGCGATAGCTTTAGCACAATCGAGATTAACTCTAGAATGTTTACCGCGTCCTCAGAGCTCTTGTGAACTGTTTACAAAACAAAAAAGTGTCACAAAAACACAACAAAAAATACATTGCAAAGTAGGCTTACACTTATAATAACCCCATGTAATAATAATTATTTTAAATTAAACTTGCATTAAAAAGTTATAAGGGCTTAAAGATTTGAGGTCTCAGGTGTTAGAAAAAAAAAGGCAGGAAAAAGGCTTTAACACAGAGATACATACATACATATGTCTACATTTTTATATATATAAAATCCAGTATAAAAAAAAAAGGCACTCACTGGTCTTGAATAAATAAAACTTAACGTTTATTCACAAAGGTTAAAAGGCATAACGTTTCGGTGCCAATACAGCACCTTTGTCAAATGCCAACGTGGTTCATATGTGTGAACATAAAAACAATTGCTGGCACTGTCATACCCCAAACAATATACACCTTATGTGGCGGCATTATCCCAATCACGCCATCCCATCATGAGCACGTCACTGGTACGCAATGCCTCGTGATGCATCATGTGGGCAGCGTGTATAGGAAACAGTCACCATAGCAACATGTAAACAATGTATTGTACATAGCGGCCCACATTCAGTGCTAAGTTTGTCTGACATTGCATCCAATAACATGTCTGTAAGCAAACTAATCATGTCTGTAAGCAAACATATATATATATATATATATATATATATAAACAATGAGTCCAGCACTATACCAATAGATATTTTCACACACTGTGTGTTCGTCACTGTGGAGTATCAGCAAACTCCAACTTGTACAGTCCATGCATAGAGTGTGACAGCACCACAGTACAGAAGCTTCATTCAAAGTTGAATTCTTTATTGGGATATAACAACCTTAAAAAACAGTGACGTTTCGGACCTACATGTTCCTTAATCATGCATAGTTAAAAACAGCTAAACACATACTTTAAAAAAGGTATCTGGGCCAATCAGAATCCATCTTGTAATATTAATTGAATTAACTCATACCTAACCAGGTTTTGAAGGAACTCCATTCTCTAGTGACCTCTAGTGGCACCAAAATACATATCAGGCAAAATCTATAAAACAATTATAAAAACAAATACATATCATAATCCCTATTCAGACCATGAGACAAAAAGAAGTTTGGTGGGTTAAGCATTTAAATACATTACACCCCCATGGTCTGAATAGGGATTATGATTTGTTTTTTATAATTGTTTTTATAGATTTTGCCTGATATGTATTTTGGTGCCACTAGAGGTCACTAGAGAATGGAGTTCCTTCAAAACCTGGATAGGTATGAATTAATTCAATTAATATTAAAAGATGGATTCTGATTGGCCCAGATACCCTTTTTAAAGTATGTGTTTAGCTGTTTTTAACTATGCATGAGTAAGGACCATGTAGGTCCGAAACCTCACTGTTTTTTAAGGTTGTTATATCCCAATAAAGAATTCACCTTTGAATGAAGCCTCTGTATTGTGGTGCTGTCACACTCTATGCATGGACTATATATATATATATATATATATATATATATATATATATATATATATATATATGTACAAATGTATTTATATGTGTATTTATGTAGTTACAGACATATAAACACATATAACACATAAATGCATATGTACACATATATAGACATACAGTATGTATAAGTGCATTGGAGCCCATTGGTAACAAGTAGATAAAAACATGTAAAGCATATAGCATATTTATGCAATATTATTTTTTAATAAACTGTTATATTAACTGTAAATATTTCACATTCCAATGTTCTGCAAAGGGGACTATGTTATATGTATTAATAAATATATATTCCTATATATATATATATATATATATATATATATATATATATATATATATATATATATATGTGTATATATATATATATGTGTGGAATATGTTCTATGTATTAATAAATAGATATTTATATATATGAATGTAAAGATTGGTTATGAGCGCAAGAACAGGGCTTAAAACTGAAAGTGATTCAGTTTGAATCAACAATACAATACAATAAAAATGATAAAATGCAATAAAATATTATATGATAAACTCTTAAAATATGTGTATATATGCATAAAAGTTGATATAACAACAAGTCCAGTGATAATAGTCCCAGCAACAATTACAATTTCACGTGGGAACTTTTCTAGATTGTTGCTGGGACTATTATCACTGGACTTGTTGTTATATTAACTTTTATGCATATATACACATATTTTTAAGAGTTTATTATGTAATATTTTATTGCATTTTATAATTTTTTATTGTATTGTTGATACAAAACTGAATAACTTTCAGTTTTAAGCCATTTTCTTGCGCCCATAACCAATCTTTAAATTCATTTTAACTCACAGACTCTGTAGTTTTGGCGGCGGGGGCCGCCAAGAATACTCAGTCAGGTTATTAAGTCAGCACTACAGGTCTTAATAGGACTTAGTAATAATACACTTAGAGTCCCTATACTATCTTCAAAGCGCTAGTTAGTCATAATTCTTTTTATCCATTATATATATATATATATATATATATATATATATATATATAAAATCATGTATATATTTATATATATATATATACTATATATATAGGTATAGATATATATTTTACCAAAATACCATTATATATATATATATAATATATATAAATATAATATATATATATATATATATATATATATATATATATATATATACAGTATATAAATATAAATATGTATTTATGAAAAATTATTACATAATATTCTATGTGAAGAACATTGGAATGTGAAATATTAGCTCACTTGAGAATATGTGATCGTGATTGCGCACGAGTAGGGTGTTTTTTTGCTCAATTGACTTCTATGGGGGAAAACATGAACGCAGGCGCAATATTTTAAGTTTGGCTTTTTCTGCTTGTCGGGTTAGCACGCAAGCAATAACAGTTTACTTTTAACTCATAATATGATCACAAACCAACGAGCATAAAAAGTACTTCTAGAGCAGTTAACTCTTGAGCGGGAGCATTAAATAGCACTCTACTTGTAATCTGGCCGTGTATATAAATATATATATATATATATATATATATATATAGTCTCCTCTTCTTACTCTTCCTGTATAGAGAGGTCCCTGTGTGTTGATTGAGAAACAGCAGATAGGAAACAGAAAGAGCAGACAGTAGCATGTACAGCAACCTCATTTCGGTATTGGGCTCCTCTAGGGTCTACAGGATCTGATGTAGGTACATGGCGACAGGACTACGAGTCTAACCTAAGTTCTGATGTAGGCATATGACTGAAAGGCCAGGGTTCCTTCCTGAGATTTGATGTGGACATGTGATTGAAAGGGGCTGCAGGGCCTTAAAGGACCAGTCAATACAGTAGAATTGCATAATCAACAAATGCATGATAAGACAATGCAATAGCACTTAGTCTGAACTTCAAATGAGTAGTAGGTTTTTTTTAAATAAATTGCAAAGTTATGTCTATTTCCACTCCCCCTGTATCATGTGACAGCCATTAGCCAATCATAAATGCATATATACGTATATGCTGTGAATTCTTGCACATGCTCAGTAGGAGCTGGTGACTCAAAAAGTGTAAATATAAAAAGACTGTGCACATTTTGTTAATGGAAGTAAATTGGAAAGTTGTTTACAATTGCATGCTCTATCTGAATCAGGAAGTTTAATTTTGACTTGAGTGTCCCTTTAATGTCTGATTGTTTTACCATTGATGTCTAAGGTGTACTGCTCAACAGCATCCTAGTACTAAGAAAACAATGACTTGGTGTCTAACAGACAATATGTGTCATAGTTGCTACTTGAGCAAAGCTCAGATCTGAACCATTTGATAGACATATACACACATATACACTATATTTGTCATACATATGTGGACACCCCTTTTAATTATTGCGTTTAGATTTTTCAGCTACAACCAATACATCAGGAGCTTAATAAAATGGGCTTCCAAGGCTGAGGAGCTGTATACAAGCCTCAAAGTAACATGCACAAAACCAGGCATTGGCTGTAGTAGTGTAAAGCATGTCACCCCTGAACTCTGAAGCAGTGGAAATGTGTTCTGTGGAGTGATGTCACGCTTTACTCCATGGCAGACTTATGTAAGAAGATGTAAGAAACAAAGGGTTTCATTCTAACCCTTTCGAAAAAATGAATCTAGTGCTCTTCTACAGAAATCACTATTACAATGTAAGTTTTTTATACATAAATCAATTGATAAGATTTCTAAAGGATTGGGATCACCTCAATATTCAATACCCTGGGCATTTTCTTCATTTATCCCACACTACCAATGTCCTGACTATAATTTAAGCATTGTGTGTTGCATATTTCTGTGGAAAATCTTATTTCATGAATTACCTAAGAAATATAAATTTGCCCACAGAGCACATTACATTTTGTTCTACCATTTTCCTTTTATTATCAATCATATTTACAAAAAACCTCACTTGATTTGATATAGTGCATTTATGTACATTAAATGCTTTATTTATAAGAGTTATGACTAGGAAACAGTGCGAAATGAATCTACAAACAGTTTGCTATTCAAATGATACTTTGTTCTTGTTACATTGAACAAATCCTCTAACAGTTTTAAAATGTGCCATTATCTAAACCAGGACTTATGAAAGTAAATATTTGGAAAAATATTTTAATCAAAAATTACTTAATTCTAGTAATAAATAATTACAAAACAATAAAATATACATAATAGATAGCTAACGGTAGGTTTTAGACGAGGGTAGTGAAAAAATGTGAATTGACTTATAGCAAGGTGCTTGTTGGCTGCTCCCTACAGTAAACTAAATAACAATTGTTTAAAGCGACAGTGAATGTCCAAAATAAACTTTCATGATTCAAGTAGGGCATGTAATTTTAAACAACTTTCCAATTTTACTTTTATCACCAATTTTGCTTTGTTCTTTTGGTATTCTTAGTTGAAAGCTATAGCAGGTTCATATGCTAATTTCTTAAAACCATGAAGGCCGCCTCTAATCTGAAAGCATTTGACAGTTTTTTACCACTAGAGGGCATTAGTTCATGTGTTTCATATAGATAACATTGAGCTCATGCACGTGAAGTTACCAAGGAGTAAGCACTGATTGACTAAAATGCAAGTCTGTCAAAAGAACTGATATAAGGGGGCAGTTTGCAGAGGCTTAGATACAAGGTAATCACAGATGTAAAAAGTATATTAATATAACTGTGTTGGTTATGCAAAACTAGGGGAATGGGTAAGAAATGGGTAAGAAAGGGATTATCTATCTTTTTTAAACAACAAAAATTCTTGTGTTGACCGTCCCTTTAAGTAAGGATTCATGATTCAAAGATTTTTTTTTCTGGGAAAACTCAGGCAATATGGTGGATTCACTAAAAGCTTTTGCATACTCTTCACCCACACCAAGTTCTCGCCATTTTTGTGTTATGCAAAGAAGTAATTCATTAAATGATGCATGTGTAAGCTTTATTGAAGGAGCTTCATAAAATAATACAGACATTAGCGAGAGTGCAAATAACTGAGATGTTGGGAAGACTGAAGAGGCTGTTAGTTAATCTAGCCCTCTATGAGAATGTATTTTTTTTCCAGAAAATGATAATTGTATATGATGAATTTTTAAAAATCTTTGCAGATTTGATAAAGAACGTTATATTTTCCCTAACATCAAAGGTGTCCGTTTATATTTGTTTCTGTGATATTTGTTGATTGTTAGGTATATCAAACATATCATTGTCAATGATATCACATTTTATCACAATTGTATTTAATATAAAAATATTTCACAAAAGGTGCAATTAATATTGCTGAGTTATAATATAAAACATGTATAACATATTATGGTGCATTTGGTATATAACATAATCATTTGAATCATATTTGTAACTTTTAATATAAGTAAAAAAAATATATATATTTATTTTGGGTAGTAAAGTTCAATGTAAATCATTTATTGAACTTGTCATGTGTCGATTATCTTTAATTATATTTTACCTATAGCATCAAATTTGAAGGGTTTATCCCAGGTAATATCTATGTGCAGTCTTGCTAGTTAAAGAGTCATACAAGTGAAATTGAAATGTCACAGCAGTAATGGCACTCAGGGTATGCATTAGACGCTGACAAATAATGTGTTCCATTATACAAGGCACCATTTATTGCATATTAATATATAATGATATGCAACAGGATATTATGGAATCATTTTACTACATATTTATGGGTTCAGTATTATATACAATGTTTGCAGAAATGGTTTTGATACACACAAAATGGATACAAATATGTGATTCTAGTAGTGCATATTTTTTTTCACAGTTTAATCTTTGAGATTGTATGGCATAACGGAAACTTGCAATTTACTGTGCATGCCCTGATGAAAGATCAGATAATAAATATTGTGATGCTAACAAAATAAATATTTTTTACATTTTGTATATCTGATTTTTGAACTATGAATGCTGCATTTGGCACATCAAATAGGATTTGTGGCATTAATGCATTAAAGTGAAGGTAAACTTTGGTGAATGAAAGCCCGTTTTTTTAAAAATACTATTAAAAACAGGGGCACTTTCATTCATCAAGTTTACAAAGCAGCCGTTTTGATTAAAAAACGTACCTTTTTTTTTTCTTTTCACAGCCAGAACCCAAGCTTCCCCCTCCTGGAAATCCTCTCTTCACACGTCAGCAATGACTAATCTGGATTCCACCAATCACCGCTCTCCCCCCAGGGTAATCATTGCCTGAGGCCATGCTGTGATTGGAGGAAGCCGCATTAGTAATTGCTGACGTTGTGAAGAGAGGATTTCCAGGAGAGGGAAGTTGCTCTTGCTGTGAAAAGAAAAAAAAGGTAAGTTTTTAATCAAAACGGCTGTTTTGTAACTTTGATGAATGAAAGTGCACCTGTTTTTAATAGTATTTAAAAAAAAAAATTGACTTTCATTCATCAAAGTTTACCTTCACTTTAAAGGGACAGTCTACACCAGAATTTTTATTGTTTTAAAAGATAGATAATCCCTTTATTAGCCATTCTCCCAACTTTGCATAACCAACACTAATATATTAATATGTTTTTTTTTACCTGTGTGATTACCTTGTATCAAAGCATCTTCTGATAGCCCTCCTGATTACATGACTTGTTATTTATTATCTATTGACTTGCATTTTAGTCAATTAGTGCTGTGTTGTGCTGACTCTTAAATAACTCCCTGGGAGTGAGCACAATGCCTATATATATATAATATATATATATATATATACTATATGGCCCACATGAACTAGCAATCCTCTGTTGCTGAAAAGCAACTAAAAAAGCATGCAACAAGAGACTGTCTGTAGTAGCTTACAAACAGGCAGACATTTAGAGGTTTAAATGTTATAAAGTATATTAATATAACAATGTTTGTTGTGCAAAGCAGGGGAATGGGTAGTAAAGGTGTTATCTAGCTTTTTAAACAATAACAATCTTAGTGTTGACTGTCCCTTTAAGGTATTGCTCTATGTTGAATGATTTGTCATGTATTAAGCTTTCACTAAGGTCAAAGATCATTGTCACATATAATTAACTTACCCAAATGACTTTAAATTATCAAGTTAATTGATTAAAAACCCAATATGAGGGCAAACTGAAACGTTGGCACTTGGCCCTTAGAAATGATCTTGCTTGCCTGTTAAGACTCAATTTGCATGTCAAACTAAATCCTAAGGACTAATAAAACGGTTATAAAACCTTTTTATTGAGTTAAATATACACATATAAAATCATCTTTAATAATTGGTTTTGTTTTATATGTTCAGACTAGACTAGTTCACCTTGCAGTACAGACTTTCACACTTTTTTTGTAGCTTTGTAAACCAGATTGTGAGTTGTATGTGTTATTGGTTAATCTGGCATTTTCTAATTTTTTCTTTGTGTTTTAATTTCTGCAGTTAAGTAACATTTAACAAACTGTACCCCATACTCAATTATGTAAATACTAGCCTCCAAACTCTGATTGACATTGACGTTATTAGAGACACTACAAAGAAACTACAATCTGACGTTTTTCAGGTATCTGAATGGTCAAAAATTGGAGCTGTTTATTTTTTCTGAATAAGCCTACATCTCCCAATACTAAATTAATCTGAATGAAAACTAACAGACATGGCACTGGAAGACAGATTATATAAGACTGCACATCCTTATAGAAGATATCTTTATTTAACAACTGATTAGACACCTGAGTGGGACAGTGGAACCCTTTCAGAGCTCCAATAAGTTGTGGGCTGAAACTGAGGAATTTGCTTGAGTTAATAAGAATCTGAAACAAATGTCTTTAACAAATATGCATATAAATAAATGAATACACATTTTTCTTATTTTTATTTCCTTGTTATGCTTTATCTGGAAAAGGCTTTTACAAATAAAAGAGAAAGAGAATTTAATTAACGCAGCTTAGGCAACATTATGAAATTTTGCTTACACATATCCAATTTGCGAAAACTAAATCGTATTGTATTCCTAAAAGTTAAAGTATTGTTGTTTGACAAATAAATGCTGTGTTCCACCTGAAGCCGGCTGTTTGAGCAGAGTTTCATCCATAAATAAAAGCGTATCCTGAGAGCTGTGTCATGTTCTGAAGTTCTGTGACTAGCTGCTTAATGAGAATGAATGGCTTGCAATCTACCGGGACTGACCCACTTAGTCATTCACACCAGAGAAAGGGAGACTGCTCAGGGGTACAAGGTCACACCCCTGTCACAATTATTCTGTCTAATGAGGTATCACAAGCTTTTCAGTCATTCAAAAGACTGTAGTTACGGAAGCCCAAGGATGAAACATTTGTTGCCCTTAAATAAAAATGAAGATAAACATTGTTCATGGCAAGTGCTGAAACAAAAGTATCAGCATAAATAAAACTACCACTTAATAAATTATTTGAACTCTAAAAAATACTAACAAAGAAATCTTACTTTTTTGTAACTGAAATGAATATATTCCTGTTACATTCTGTTTTCAACTGCTCACATGAGAATGCTTTTATTTCAGTAGATAAATATAGACATCCCCAATTACACCTCGTTTATTTGCAACTTGTCTTTTTTTTTTTTTTGCAGGTACATTTGGAAGATGGGAAAACTGCTGCCGGGTCACTCAAAGTCTTCATTAACACCTTAACTTGTCTCATACAAATTCACAGCATTGCTTTAATGATCTGTTTTGTAATTCAGCTTTTATAACAAACTTTCCACATTATGAAGTTGTTCTTGAAGGTAGAACTTTTTTTTGCACATCTGACATATATGCAGACAATTCAATTCCTTCTCATTAAAGACGTTGCTCAACGTTTCCATTATTATCAGTGCACTAAAGCAATCCACTCACAGCATCCCCATTGCAATGTACTTATTAATGGGATTCAGTGTAACTTTGATCACTGATTCACTGTTGGGGTATAAACTTAAAAGTTAAACAATAAACCAAAATGTAGTTTTTAAATGCAACAATGAACACAGTCAAAGTATGCCCATCTGCTTAATGGTTTAAGGTGCACTTGTATATATGTAGATCTATTATATATATATATATATAGTATATATAATATATTATATATATATATATATATATATATATTATATATATATTAATATATACAGTATATATAGATATATATAAATAGATAGATATAGAGATAGATATAGATAGAGATATAATAGATATATAGAGATCAGATAGAGATAGAGATAAATAGATAGAGATAGAGATAGAGATAGATAGAGATAGATAGATAGAGATAGATAGATAGAGACATACATAATATATATATATATAATATATATATATATATATATATTGGTAGAGTGGTATAGTTTTTAAAGTTTCCTATCTAACTTAAAAAAAAATATATATTGTGTATATTGCTGATAGGCATGTGCATTGGGATTATTCATAATGATCTGAATGTGGAGGAGGAGAGGCTGCTCTTGGCATTCAGCTCTTTTAGGAGCCTGATTCCTTCTGTAAAAGTGCAAACACACTAAGATCTGTGCAAGACAAGGTCTTCAAGGGTTCCACTGTCCCAAGAAGGAATCATGCTCCGAAAAGAGCTGAAATTCGACAAGAGTGTCTGTTTCCTTTTGCATTAAGGTCATCATGAACACATGCCTAATTGCTGATTTACTTCCATCACAAAGTGATCAATCTACTGAATGTCAGGGTTTTTTCCCGTGCTTTTGTTTGCATGTGCTGCTCTGTCAGCCATTTTACTCACCTTTCTTGCTGAATCTGGTTCAGAGTGTGTGATGCTGCTCATTTCTGCACGCCCTCTTATGGCCAGACTGTTGTACATCATCCCGTGTGAGACAGGTTGCTCAGACAGTATCAGAATTGCGATCGTCATCACTTATTATTTAAAGGGCCTCTGTTCAGTATTGCTTTGCCCTTGCGTTGTCTCAGACCCTGTTTGTGAGTTCCCTGTGTATTACTGGCTAGTCTGATGTCTCTTCTGGTTCTGATCCTGGCTTGTTCCTGACTTTGCTGTTTTCCTGTTCCCTGTTTCCGGTTCGTATGACTACTCGCTTCTGGCTCCTGCACTCTGCTCGTCTGACTACCAGCTCTGGTTTTGACTCCTAGATTGTTATTTGACTTGTGGACTTTTTATTATTCTTTGTTATTAATAAAGATGCTGATTATTTTTACACTTCTTGTCTCAGTCTGATTCCTGGAACCTTGACACTGTATTCATCAGTTGTCTTTCAATGTTGATGTTTGTTTTGTTTATTAAACCTAAATAAAATACCTCATATATTGGCATTTTATCCCATTGAATAAATAGATTGTGATATGCAGATACATTTCTAAATGTCTAACTATAAATATTTAAAGATATTTTGTAAATGAAATAAACATGACTATGGGGGATATTTATCAAGCCATCAAGCGGGACTTCAATAACTGGTAAGTTTATCGTTGGGGGTTAGCGTTAGGTTTATTTAAGGGTTTTTTGAGTGGGTTTTTATTTTTAGAGTAGGGTCTGGGCAGTAAAAGAGCTAAATGCCCATTTAAGTGCAATGCCCACACAAATGACCTCTGTTTTAGGGCAAAAGGAAGCTTAGGTTATTTTAGATAGGGTTTTTAATTTGGTAGCGTTGGTTGGGTGGGTGGTGGGTGTTTTACTGTTGGGGGGGGTATTTGTATTTTTGTTTAAAAGGTAAAAAAGCCATTTTTAAGGGCCATTGGTAGTTTATTGTAGGCTAGGTTTTTATTTTTACTTTTTTTTTTTGGGGGGAAAAGCTTTTTTATTTTGATAGGGCCTATTAGATTAAGTTTAATTTTTTTTTTATTTTTGATAATGTGTTTTGTTTTTGTATTTTAGTGTTTTTGATTTTTTTTTGTAACTTAGCGTTTGTTTTTTGTAATTTAGTATTTTTTTAGAAGGGTTAATAGTAGATTTTAAATAATTTGAGTAGGGTTAGGTTTTTTTATATGTAATTTAGTTAATTTAATTGCTAGTATAATAGTTATGGTAGGTTAATTAATAGTTTAAAAATACATTATTTTAATTTCTACAGCTAAGTTATCAATTTATTTGAAGATAGGGATGTTGTAATTTTAATTTAAACTTAAGCTTAGGATTGTTAGGGTTTAGGGGTTAATAGCTTAATTTAGTTCTTATGGCGATGTGGGGGGCTGGCAGTTTAGGGGTTAATAGGTTTAGTTAATGGTAGTGATGGTAGCGAGGCCCAGAGGTTTAGGGTTTAATAAATTTCTTTAGGTGGCGGCGGGGTCCAGAAGCGGAGGGATAGGGATTAATAACTTGATTTAGTTGCGTCAGGGTCCGGGAGCAGCGGGAAAGGGGTTAATAACTTTATTTAGTGGCGGGATAGGGGTTAATAACATAATGTAGGTGGTGGCGTTGTTGGGGGCGGCAGATTAGAGGTGTTTAGACTCGGGGTATATGTTAGGGTGTTAGGTGTAAACGTAACTTGTTTTCAACATATAAATCAATGGGATATCTGGCAGCATCGAACATAAGCTTTCGGTGCTTTCAGACTCCTGATTTCTATGGCATCCGTGGCCTCCAAGGTGGTGGATTGAAAACCAGGCACGCTGGGTTGGAAAAGACACGACCTGTTAGAAATTTGATAACTTGGAAAAGTTGTCAAATAGAGCTGAATGTGTATTTGGGACATCTGTAATGACGTAAGCATCGATCTGTGTTGGATTGAGACTGGTGGATCGTATGTTATGTCACAAATTTAAACTTTTGGCGATCTGTAGGCTTTGATAATAACTAGGTTGGATCAAGCTCGCAACAATTATGCTGCGGAATTCCACCGTATTTGCGGTTGACGGCTTGATAAATATCCCCCTATAAGTTTACTAACTAACTAAGATACCTATGCATACATAGCTTGGGTCAATATTTAAAGTGTAAAAGGCAAGAAGTTATCTACAATTGTTTGCTGCATGGAAAGCATATCAAGATAATAAGACAATGCTGAAGAAGAAAAAACAAATGGAAAATACAGAAACAAACAGTACCCATCACTAAATTTTGATCACGGTAGCAATTTTTGTACTTCAAAAATAACCGATGCTAATTATTTCTGAGAAACCTGTTTATATATACATACATACATATAAAATTATATCTGATTCTGTTGCAGATTTGCTGATTCCATGTTAGGAAAGATGCATATTAAAAAAGAAACGCATGAACAATTAGTTTAGCACAAAAAAACATAATTTATGTAAGAACTTACCTGATAAATTCATTTCTTTCATATTAGCAAGAGTCCATGAGCTAGTGACGTATGGGATATAAATTCCTACCAGGAGGGGCAAAGTTTCCCAAACCTCAAAATGCCTATAAATACACCCCTCACCACACCCACAATTCAGTTTAACGAATAGCCAAGAAGTGGGGTGATAAAAAAGTGCGAAAGCATATAAAATAAGGAATTGGAATAATTGTGCTTTATACAAAAATCAAAAACACCACAAAAAAAGGGTGGGCCTCATGGACTCTTGCTAATATGAAAGAAATGAATTTATCAGGTAAGTTCTTACATAAATTATGTTTTCTTTCATGTAATTAGCAAGAGTCCATGAGCTAGTGACGTATGGGATAATGATTACCCAAGATGTGGATCTTTCCACGCAAGAGTCACTAGAGAGGGAGGGATAAAATAAAGACAGCCAATTCCTGCTGAAAATAATCCACACCCAAAATAAAGTTTAATGAAAAACATAAGCAGAAGATTCAAACTGAAACCGCTGCCTGAAGTACTTTTCTACCAAAAACTGCTTCAGAAGAAGAAAATACATCAAAATGGTAGAATTTAGTAAAAGTATGCAAAGAGGACCAAGTTGCTGCTTTGCAAATCTGATCAATCGAAGCTTCATTCCTAAATGCCCAGGAAGTAGAGACTGACCTAGTAAAATGAGCTGTAATCTTTGGAGGCGGAGTTTTACCCGACTCAACATAGGCAAGATGAATTAAAGATTTCAACCAAGATGCCAAAGAAATGGCAGAAGCTTTCTGGCCTTTTCTAGAACCGGAAAAGATAACAAATAAACTAGAAGTCTTTCGGAAAGACTTAGTAGCTTCAACATAATATTTCAAAGCTCTAACAACATCCAAAGAATGTAACGATTTCTCCTTAGAATTCTTAGGATTAGGACATAATGAAGGAACCACAATTTCTCTACTAATGTTGTTGGAATTCACAACTTTAGGTAAAAATTCAAAAGAAGTTCGCAACACTGCCTTATCCTGATGAAAAATCAGAAAAGGAGACTCACAAGAAAGAGCAGATAATTCAGAAACTCTTCTGGCAGAAGAGTTTGCCAAAAGGAACAAAACTTTCCAAGAAAGTAATTTAATGTCCAATGAATGCATAGGTTCAAACGGAGGAGCTTGAAGAGCCTCTAGAACCAAATTCAAACTCCAAGGAGGAGAAATTGACTTAATGACAGGTTTTATACGAACCAAAGCTTGTACAAAACAATGAATATCAGGAAGATTAGCAATCTTTCTGTGAAAAAGAACAGAAAGAGCAGAGATTTGTCCTTTCAAGGAACTTGCGGACAAACCTTTATCTAAACCATCCTGAAGAAACTGTAAAATTCTTGGAATTCTAAAAGAATGCCAAGAAAAATGATGAGAAAGACACCAAGAAATATAAGTCTTCCAGACTCTATAATATATCTCTCTGGATACAGATTTACGAGCCTGTAACATAGTATTAATCACAGAGTCAGAGAAACCTCTTTGACTAAGAATCAAGCGTTCAATCTCCATACCTTTAAATTTAAGGATTTGAGATCCTGATGGAAAAAAGGACCTTGCGACAGAAGGTCTGGTCGTAGCGGAAGAGTCCACGGATGGCAAGAGGCCATCCGGACAAGATCCGCATACCAAAACCTGTGAGGCCATGCCGGAGCTACCAGCAGAACAAACGAGCATGCCTTCAGAATCTTGGAGATTACTCTTGGAAGAAGAACTAGAGGCGGAAAGATATAAGCAGGATGATACTTCCAAGGAAGTGATAATGCATCCACTGCTTCCGCCTGAGGATCCCGGGATCTGGACAGATACCTGGGAAGTTTCTTGTTTAGATGAGACGCCATCAGATCTATTTCTGGAAGCTCCCATATTTGAACAATCTGAAGAAATACCTCTGGGTGAAGAGACCATTCGCCCGGATGCAACGTTTGGCGACTGAGATAATCCACTTCCCAATTGTCTATACCTGGGATATGAACCGCAGAGATTAGACAGGAGCTGGATTCCACCCAAACCAGAATTCGAGATACTTCTTTCATAGCCAGAGGACTGTGAGTCCCTCCTTGATGATTGATGTATGCCACAGTTGTGACATTGTCTGTCTGAAAACAAATGAATATTCTCTCTTCAGAAGAGGCCAAGACTGAAGAGCTCTGAAAATTGCACGGAGTTCCAAAATATTGATCGGTAATCTCACCTCCTGAGATTCCCAAACTCCTTGTGCCGTCAGAGATCCCCACACAGCTCCCCAACCTGTGAGACTTGCATCTGTTGAAATTACAGTCCAGGTCGGAAGCACAAAAGAAGCCCCCTGAATTAAACAATGGTGATCTGTCCACCACGTTAGAGAGTGTCGTACAATCGGTTTTAAAGATATTAATTGAGATATCTTTGTGTAATCTCTGCACCATTGGTTCAGCATACAGAGCTGAAGAGGTCGCATGTGAAAACGAGCAAAGGGGATCGCGTCCGATGCAGCAGTCATAAGACCTAGAATTTCCATGCATAAGGCTACCGAAGGGAATGATTGTGACTGAAGGTTTCGACAAGCTGAAATCAATTTTAGACGTCTCTTGTCTGTTAAAGACAGAGTCATGGACACTGAATCTATCTGGAAACCCAGAAAAGTTACCCTTGTCTAAGGAATCAATGAACTTTTTGGTAAATTGATCCTCCAACCATGATCTTGAAGAAACAACACAAGTTGATACGTATGAGATTCTGCTAAATGTAAAGACTGAGCAAGTACCAAGATATCGTCCAAATAAGGAAATACCACAATACCCTGTTCTCTGATTACAGACAGAAGGGCACCGAGAACCTTTGTAAAAATTCTTGGAGCTGTAGCTAGGCCAAACGGCAGAGCCACAAACTGGTAATGCTTGTCCACAAAAGAGAATCTCAGGAACTGATAATGATCTGGATGAATCGGAATATGCAGATAAGCATCCTGTAAATCTATTGTGGACATATAATGCCCTTGCTGAACAAAAGGCAAGATAGTCCTTACAGTTACCATTTTGAACGTTGGTATCCTTACATAACGATTCAATATTTTTAGATCCAGAACTGGTCTGAAAGAATTCTCCTTCTTTGGTACAATGAAGAGATTTGAATAAAACCCCATCCCCTGTTCCAGAACTGGAACTGGCATAATTACTCCAGCCAACTCTAGATCTGAAACACAATTCAGAAATGCTTGAGCTTTCACTGGATTTACTGGGACACGGGAAAGAAAAAATCTCTTTGCAGGAGGTCTCATCTTGAAACCAATTCTGTACCCTTCTGAAACAATGTTCTGAATCCAAAGATTGTGAACAGAATTGATCCAAATTTCTTTGAAAAAACGTAACCTGCCCCCTACCAGCTGAGCTGGAATGAGGGCCGCACCTTCATGTGGACTTAGAAGCAGGCTTTGCCTTTCTAGAAGGCTTGGATTTATTCCAGACTGGAGATGATTTCCAAACTGAAACTGCTCCTGAGGATGAAGGATCAGGCTTTTGTTCTTTGTTGAAACGAAAGGAACGAAAACGATTATTAGCCCTGTTTTTACCCTTAGATTTTTTATCCTGTGGTAAAAAAGTTCCTTTCCCACCAGTAACAGTTGAGATAATGGAATCCAACTGAGAACCAAATAATTTGTTACCCTGGAAAGAAATGGAAAGTAGAGTTGATTTAGAAGCCATATCAGCATTCCAAGTTTTAAGCCATAAAGCTCTTCTAGCTAAAATAGCTAGAGGCATAAACCTGACATCAACTCTGATAATATCAAAAATGGCATCACAGATAAAATTATTAGCATGCTGAAGAAGAATAATAATATTATGAGAATCATGATCTGTTACTTGTTGTGCTAAAGTCTCCAACCAAAAAGTTGAAGCTGCAGCAACATCAGCCAAAGATATAGCAGGTCTAAGAAGATTACCTGAACACAGATAAGCTTTTCTTAGAAAGGATTCAATTTTCCTATCTAAAGGATCTTTAAACGAAGTACCATCTGACGTAGGAATAGTAGTACGTTTAGCAAGGGTAGAAATAGCCCCATCAACTTTAGGGATTTTGTCCCAAAATTCTAATCTGTCAGACGGCACAGGATATAATTGCTTAAAATGTTTAAAAGGAGTAAATGAATTACCCAATTTATCCCATTCTCTGGAAATTACTTCAGAAATAGCATTAGGAACAGGAAAAACTTCTGGAATAACCACAGGAGATTTAAACACCTTATCTAAACGTTTAGAATTAGTATCAAGAGGACCAGAATCCTCTATTTCTAAAGCAATTAGTACTTATTTAAGTAAAGAACGAATAAATTCCATTTTAAATAAATATGAAGATTTATCAGCATCAATCTCTGAGACAGAATCCTCTGAACCAGAAGAATCATCAGAATCAGAATGATGATGTTCATTTAAAAATTCATCTGTAGAGAGAGAAGTTTTAAAAGATTTTTTATGTTTACTAGAAGGAGAAATAACAGACATAGCCTTCTTTATGGATTCAGAAACAAAATCTCTTATGTTATCAGGAACATTCTGCACCTTAGATGTTGAGGGAACTGCAACAGGCAATGGTACATTACTAAAGGAAATATTATCTGCTTTAACAAGTTTGTCATGACAATTAATACAAACAACAGCCGGAGGAATAGCTACCAAAAGTTTACAGCAGATACACTTAGCTTTGGTAGTTCCAGCACTAGACAGCGATTTTCCTGAAGTATCTTCTGACTCAGATGCAACGTGAGACATCTTGCAATATGTAAGAGAAAAAACAACATATAAAGCAAAATTGATCAAATTCCTTAAATGACAGTTTCAGGAATGGGAAAAAATGCCAATAAACAAGCTTCTAGTAACCAGAAGCAAAGAAAAAATGAGACTGAAATAATGTGGAGACAAAAGCGACGCCCATATTTTTTGGCGCCAAATAATAAGCCCACATTGTTTGGCGCCTAAATGCTTTTTGGCGCCAAAAATGACGCCACATCCGGAACGCCGACATTTTTGGCGCAAAAGAACGTCAAAAATGACGCAACTTCCGGCGACACGTATGACGCCGGAAACAGAAAAGATTTTTTGCGCCAAAAAAGTCAGCGCCAAGAATGACGCAATAAAATGAAGCATTTTCAGCCCCCGCGAGCCTAACAGCCCACAGGGAAAAAAAGTCAAATTTTTAAGGTAAGAAAAAATGATTGATTCAAATGCATTATCCCAAATATGAAACTGACTGTCTGAAAATAAGGAATGTTGAACATTCTGAGTCAAGGCAAATAAATGTTTGAATACATATATTTAGAACTTTATAAATAAAGTGCCCAACCATAGCTTAGAGTGTCACAGAAAATAAGATTTACTTACCCCAGGACCCTCATCTACATGTTTGTAGAAAGCCAAACCAGTACTGAAACGAAAATCAGCAGAGGTAATGGTATATAAATAAGAGTATATCGTCGATCTGAAAAGGGAGGTAAGAGATGAATCTCTACGACCGATAACAGAGAACCTATGAAATAGACCCCGTAGAAGGAGATCACTGCATTCAAATAGGCAATACTCTCCTCACATCCCTCTGACATTCACTGCACGCTGAGAGGAAAACCGGGCTCCAACTTGCTGCGGAGCGCATATCAACGTAGAATCTAGCACAAACTTACTTCACCACCTCCATAGGAGGCAAAGTTTGTAAAACTGAATTGTGGGTGTGGTGAGGGGTGTATTTATAGGCATTTTGAGGTTTGGGAAACTTTGCCCCTCCTGGTAGGAATGTATATCCCATACGTCACTAGCTCATGGACTCTTGCTAATTACATGAAAGAAATAATATCCTCCTTAATTCAGTTGGAAATTATAATGAACTAGTTAATTTGCCAATAATAGAATAATAATGTAAGCCTACTGTAATAACATTCACATCAACACAAATACAAATAAGATCACTTGTTTTTTTGATAAATGTAATAATTGACTAGCATCTCATGTAACCTGAGGTCAGGCGATTTTCTCTGCCATCCAATATGCTATCTCAGTCATGTTTTGATATATTGACCTGAATGAATAAGTGTCTGTTTATGTGATTGGATGTTTGTTTGTTTTTCTTTTTTCTTTATAAATTAACTTGAAGATAAATACTGTATTGCATGTATGTGCGTATGTATTAATTTAGTACTGTCCCCCTTTTTTTGTTTACAAGTACAATATATTAAAGGTATAGGGCTCCATGTACTAAGCAGTCAATTCATCCGTCATTGTAGACGCGGATAAACTCGCCGTTACTCGCCGCGGGCGAAATGGTGTCCGCTGTCGCTATGTACTAATATTCCCCCAATAAATAGACAAGTCTAGCCCGCCGCGAGCAGTTGCGGATTGTTGATAAATTTGACGCCTCGCTCGCCGCGACTAAGCTGATGTACTTAACTTTCAGTTGAATTGTCTGGCCAATTATTAACACGTGACATGCAAGGTGTCACGAACATCATAGTAGTCGCGGGAATAGAATTTTGCTCCTATAAAAGTTCAACTTATCTAAACAACTTTATTATTGTTCAAAATTTTTTGAAGAGTGATAACAGAGCGTTATTTTTTTAATATTTATTTACAATTTGGATATGGCTTCATCTGGATCTAATAATATATAAATATTAATATAAAAATAATTATAAAGATTGACAACTATACAATACAAATTTAAATAGATTACTCTTTAATTACAGTCGACAAATTGGGCGCAATTTATGTACATGGAAATGAGAGACAAATTAGACGCCAGTTATGCTGTAAGTACAATGCTGATATTACTGCCTTTTATATATGTCTAGACTGGCGTCTAGATTGACTTTCCTATTGTTTTGTACCTTGCCCGCCACCTAAAAGGTGGCGAGGCAAAAATAACGAGGTGGGAGCGGAAATTGTAGCGAGCGGACAAATAGATTTTTTAGTACATTCGTTTTTGGCGAGTTGGTGGTCAAATGTGTCTAATTACAGTGAAAAATGGAGCGGTAGCGAGGTTTGGCGGATAAGTACGCTCGCAATTTTAAAGATGCGAGTTTTAACATAATTGACGGCTTTGTACATATCAGTTTGCGAATTTTGACGCGAGATTTGTTGCGGGTAGCTCGCTGACTGCTTAGTACATGGAGCCCATAGTCTAGTCAAAATTAAACTTTCATTATCCAGATAGAGGGGCCGAATTATCATTGTCTGGCGGACATGATACGCTGTAGCTTATCATGTCTGTCGGCATTTAACATTGCACAAGCAGTTCTAGCGGACTGTTCAGTGCCACCACTGCAGATTTGCAGCCAATCGGCTGCTAGCTGGGGGTGTCAATCCACCCGATCATATATGATCGGGCGGATTGATTTCCACAGCCTCAGAGTCAGTGGACCAGTTAAGGAGCAGCGGTCTTAAGACCTGAAGGCTTGTGCAGAAACAGGGGCATCAGGGGCCGTTTGGTCCTTGATAAATCGCCCCCAAACCATGCAATTTTAACCAATTTTCTAATTTACTCCTAATATAAATTTTTCTTTGTATTCTTGGTATCTTTATTTGAAAAAGCAAGAATGTAAACATAAGAGCCGGACCATTTTTTATTCAGCACCTGGGTAGAGCTGGGCTGATTGGTGGCTACATTTAAACACCAATCAGCAAGCACTACTTAGGTCAGGGGTATCCAAACTTTTTTGGAAGAGTGCCAGATTTCATGAAGTGAACATGTGCGAGGGCCGATCATTTTGCCTGACATTCTTTGAACAGATGTCATCAGACGGCTGATGACGTCTGTAATGTTATATAACACTTAAATATAAATCTGAATGTAGATTAGTATAACCTCACAGTTCTTATTTTAAACTCAAAGTGAATTAAATACTTTAACACAATATATGTGTTTGTTACACCCTTTATAATTTTACACTATAAGGAAGTATTAACAACATCCGGTGTTTTTTATATGAAGTGTCCCAGCAGTTAAAGACAGTTCTTATTCACTTCACAAGGTTACGATAATGGCAGTAATTGTAGTGCAGCAAAAGTTATTCATAATCACTTCACAAGGTTACGATAATGGCAGTAATTGTAGTGCAGCAAAAGTTATTCATAATCACTTCACAAGGTTACGATAATGGCAGTAATTATAGTGCAGCAAAAGTTATTTAAGAGGTTACCTTGTAGGAATCACTGTTCGACAGGATTTAACAAAAAAAACTCTGTAGAGATCAGCAAGATGGTGGAGGAGTACTCCTGTGGCTCAGTACGGCTGAGCTTCCTGTGGCGTGTGACGCCAGAGGACGGATAACGGACGATTACCGTGCACTGAGACAGAAATAACAGCTGAAAGATTGTCTGTTGATGTCTACTCAATGAGCGGTGCTCTGGGACTTAACTGAGCGGTGGTCGGGGACTCACTGGTTGGTCGTATAATGTATATTTGTAAAATTATCTGTGGGGCCATATCAGTCCGGTACTCGTGCCGCAATTGGTCCGCGGGCCGGACTTTGGACATGCCTGACTTAGGTGCTGAACCAAAAATGGGCCTGCTCCTAAGTTTGCATTCTTGCTTTTTAAAATAAAGAAACCAAGAGAACGAAGAAAATTTGATAACAGGAGTAAATTAGAATGTTGCTTAAAATTGCATGCTGAATCATGAAAATTTAATTTTGACTAGACTAGCCATTTGGGCTCCATGTACTAAGCTGTCTGTGAGGTCTTCGCGACTATTTCCATCTAGATTTCTGCGTGTGGATCAATAACCGTATGTACTATGCCCAAATTCATTGAAAAAAATAAATTTACAAGTGTCGAGCGAACTTGTCCGCAACTCTTACATTCTAATCTTTTTTTGTAGCTAGAAAATATTCGCTCAACAAAAATCTTGCACAAAACAGTAATTACTAAACTATCTATTTATACGCTCTTGACTTTGTCCGCACCTACCTTGTGAAAAATCCCTTGCCAGCTTATAGGTGGCGAGCACCACAATAAACAATATGGTCTATAAGATATACGCCTACAACTGATATAAAAGAGTAATACTACACTTGAATCTTTACTCACTGTTGATCCTGCTAGCCATGGAGACACTTCCTCAACTGTATATTCTAAGTCTGATGCAAATCAGGGGTAGAAGGCAAATTTGTGAACCCGATGCCATAGAAAATGTGGATAGAAGAAGGAGATTGCGGGTACAGCTCGTATTCCTTCCTCGGGTTCCTTTAAATGTCCTTTCCGATAGATAAATTACACATTTTCTAGAGCCAGTGACGGCTCGTTCAATGGCCATTCCCGGACTCCTCAAGTTTCTTGGTGCCTTGCACTTTTTTGCCACCGGATCATTTCAGGTAGTGTCCAGTGTCATCATTGGTTTCAGTCAGTCTGCCTTTTCGCGTCATCTATCCAAAGTTATTGATGCACTCATGCATATATTCCCAGAATATGTTTGTCTACCATCTACCACAGAAGAGTGGCAATCGATAAAGTCTCAATTCTATAGTGTGGCCGGAATGCCAAATGTCCTTGGGGCAATAGACTATACCCATATTGCAGTTAGACCGCCCCGTTTACGGGAGGAGATTTATCGGAAAACGAAAGTCTTGCCATTCTCTGAATGTACAGATGGTCTGTGAATCCAATCCAGAAGTTGCCATACTTAATTTATAAATAAAAATAAAAGGCTTGAAAAGCTTCAGGTTCGGAAATTATCAAGTCCGAAAAAATAGATAAATTGGACTTTATATAGTGCTGCAATAAGTTCCTGCGACAAATGTTATGTTTCTTACACCTACAGTCACGTGGGACAAACATGACTGACAAGTTGTAAGAAAATAATAGCACATTCACAACTAGAGAGGCATCAGATGTATGAATCATTCGCCTGCGCTCGATGCAGATTAGGCGCAAGATTTTGTATGCTGTTTTTTAGTACATATGGCGGGCGGGCAGCATCTCGCTAGCTGCGAGTTCGAGCGAGTTGACCAGACATGTTGTCAGCAAGAAAATTGATGCTTTAGTACATGGAGCCCTTTGAGTGCAAATATGAGGCCCATCATGCACATTGCATAGAAATAATATATTTCCATTACAAGTGAAGCACAATTGATACTGCAGGGTGCATTATGTTGCGCAAAGAATAATGCACAATTTGATATTACAAATGGATGCTTAAATATTTTAGCCGATGGATCTTAATGTAGACAAAAGTTTTTTAGAGCACCCTATACTTTTAAAGTAAAGTGCAGCAAGCACCATAAGAAAGCTCACTCTGCTTGTATAGTAAATAGTAAGTTAGGTGTTGTGCTCAAGTGTAATCCAAAATACCACTTTATGAGACCTAAAGGAAATCATTATCACTTGTTAGTTTGCATAACAAAACACATACAAATCCTATAGAAATAAAAGGATTTAAAGTTATATTTAGACGTAATACTTATGAAACAAAGGTTCTGTGGAAGTATTAAAGGGATATACGGGGGGAGACTTGGAAGGCTTTAAAAGATGTATGTGCGTGTTTTTCTGTATATATGTGTGCAAAGTCGTTTAAGCTTAAAGGGAATTAAAACAACAATGTTTTTCTTTTGTGATTTAGATAGAACATACAATTTTAAACAACGTTCCAATTTACTTCTGTTATCAAATGTTTTTTGTGTTATTGTTATCCTTTGTTGAAAAGTTCAGGAGTGTGCACGTGTCTACAGTACTAAATGGCAGCAGTTTTGCAACAATATTATACTTTAGCAAGAGCACTAGATGACAGCACTATTTCCAGTCATGTAGTGCTCCAGACAAGTGCATGCTACCTATCTAGATATCTGTTCAACAACGAATAATTAAAGAGCACAGCAAATTTGATGCCAGAAGTAAATAGGATTTTTTTTAAATTGTACTCTCTATCCAATATACAATTTGTGGGTTTCATGTCCCTTTAAATTTCATTAAAATATTATAGCGCAGAACATTATGAAGAACTCCTCTACTTGATTTTGCAATCAGCTTAAATTCTATATGAATTTTACTGTGCGGCCCTATAGTAGTCTATTAGAGCATCAGCAATATCCAACATTACTGTTTAATGTTAGTACGCACTAGATAAATCTCAACAGAAAAAAATAACTTTAAAAATTGAGCAAAAAAATAGAAGTGCTATTGATTGTGCTTGTTTAATGTTAAAGGGGCAGTATATGAAGAAAATCAAGGAGAAGGTGGCACTGAAATACAAAGCAATCCTTTATTACAGAGCAATGTTTCGGGGCTTCTGCCTCTTTCTCAAGGGGCAGTATACACAATTTCTTTTGTATTAATCCATTTCACACCTGTAATTAATATATTTCACCCTGGTCATTTGCACAATTAGAGTTTATATTTTTTAATATTTTAAATATCTTAGGTATGTTTTAATATAGATTATGAGTGGAGTGCTAACTGTTTCTTGTGAGCAATAAGGGGTTTGTCGTTGCTTTTTGTATACGTCGGAAGTAACACATGTATTACAAGTTGAAAGTAAACATGATCGCTCAAGCGCAATTGAATTTATTCACTTAAGAACCGGGCATTTTAGACAAAAACTTCCCTAAAAGACCAGAGCATTTTTAGCATTTTTGCCATCACTACATTTAAACAGAAATAGCACATTTTTTATATTTACCTATCAAAATTATATATATTACTTTAGTAAACAACCCAAAGTATTGATCTAGGCCCATTTTGGCATATTTCATGCCACCATTACACCGCGAAATGCGATCAAATAAAAAAAATCATTAACTTTTTCACAATTTTAGGTTTCTCACTGAAATTATTTACAAACAGCTTGTGCAATTATGGGACAAATGGTTGTAAATACTTTTCTGGGATCCCCTTTGCTCAGAAATAGCAGACATTTATGGTTTTGGCATTGCTTTTTGGTAATTAGTTGCTGCGCACCACACTTGTATAATGCTCAGCAGTGAAGGGGTTAATTAGGTAGCTTGTAGGGTTAATTTTAGCTTTATTGTACAGATCAGCCTCCCACCTAAAACATCCCACCCCTTGATCCATCCCTGACCCATCTCAAACAGCTCTCTTCCCTCCCCCACCCCCCAAAGGTCACCACCATCTTAAGTACTGGCAGAAAGTCTTTGAACAATGCAGCCCCTTCTCTCAAGTGACCAATCGGACAAGAGCAAGACCTGCCAATCACCACACAAATGTGTACAAGGTATTTTATGTCCAATGTAAGAAGCAGCAATTGGACGACACCTGCTTCTTACACTGACAAAAGCAGACTCAGACGTGTGAGGCTGACCACTAATGGGAACTTGCAATTTCAAATGAACAGTATTATTACTGTTACTGTTATTACTATTACTTCGTTTAAAGTGACATATTAAATTACTCACACATGCAGTAGTCACCAGTATATAGTGAGACAGAGTTGCCAGTATGAGCACAGCTGTCTGTAAGCAAGGGCATAAATATAGAAGTTTGACATAGGGGTAAAAGGAGACAAAGATGAGGTTATTGCCTTAAGTGAGTATGGAGACGAAGGGAATAGGAACATGGACTTGTATGGAATTATGTAACTTCTAAAGAGGCAAAATGCAAAATTACTGGCAAGTTTTTTAAATAATGAAGTTTGCTGAAAGGCTCTTCGTCCTAATGCTCATTAGCTAATAAATACAACATTATCAGGAAGCGAACAACTTTCAATTTAAATGCCATCAGCTTTTACTTTATATTTTTTCAATAATATACATTATTAATTGATTTTTCAGTTTTCTAAACAAGGAAATGTGGTCTATGTATTTTTATGTCAATCAAAATATACAAGTGACATTAGTAACATTTATAGAACTACCATAGTGCTTTTATTCTAGAGAAATTAAGCTCTATATGGGGGGAAAATGCTAATTAAAATTCAATGATTTGATTTTTTTATTAAGGAACACACTGGGCTCTGAAAATTTCTACAATAAATGCAATGCTCTGCCTCTATACTTGGGGATAGATTTACCATAGGTCAAGAGGACGTGATTCACTGTAGCTCGACCTCACTAAATGCCGATAGCATACTCTGTCAGCATTTAACATTGCACAAGCATTTCTGGTGAAATGCTTGTGCAGTGCTGCCCCCTGCTCACCAGCGGCCAATCAGCCGCTAGCAGGGGGTGTCATTCGGATCAGGATGATTTCAGTCCGCCACCTAAAGGGTGGTGGAGAAGTTAGGGTGCAGTGTTCTTACGACCGCTGCTTCTTAATTTCCATTTCAGGTGAGTCTGAAACGATAGTTGGAGGAAGCAGCATCTTCTGCTTGGTAAATCTACCCCTTGGTCTTTGCCAAGGAGATTATATAAATAAAGCCAAGCATGTACACTCATGTTGCCGATAATAGTAGTTTTTAGTGCATGAATCATGATAAAGAAGTCTCCTGTATTTCATAATTACAAAATGTCTCATTTACTGCAAGATTCATTTTATGAATACTTGAAGAATTGCTTTAAGCTACAAAGAAAATCTTAATGTGGCGCTTCTTCTGCCATCCTAGCCAACACAGAGGTATGTTATGGTTTTTGGGATGCCACTGACATGGCATTGTCCTAACTTGAAAAATAAATTAAAGCCAAGAGCCTGGCACACATAAATAGCAGTAGTGAAATGGGCAATTATCTCACTCTTATCATAGGAATGTTTCCAGGCCTATTTATGACTTAATATTTGGCAACTTAGAATTCTATTTTTATTTCTTCTTGAAATTATTGGGCTGCAGGTTTTTTTGGAAAGTGGTTAAGAAGTTTTTCAACTTGTGGAACTACATTTTGTTTAAAAAAAGTGTTTTAAGTTGTTTAAAAATGACAATATAAACTATATAATTTAATGGCAGTCTAACTTTATTAATATTCATCACTTTTTATTTGCTGCATTCTTACAGTTTTGTCTTTATTTATATAATAAAAATCTTTTTTGTTTTCCCTATGAAATATTAGAAATTAAAATTAGTGTAACTTTGAGTAATGGCTCCATTTACTAAGCTACAGATGCAGCTATGGAGCACACGTGCATACTTCCTAACCTCTTCACCACCTCAGAGGTGCATATTTACTGTATGTGAGGAAGCTTTTTTTTTTTACAGAAAGTGCGGAGGAGTAATTAAATCAAATTCCAATAGAGGTGGTAAACACAGGGACTGTAAAATGTCTGGGACGTGTATAAGGCTATCCTAAAAAAACAGTAACATGAAATATGGGTAGACTTGATGGGCCTTTTTATCCATATCTACCATCAAATTCTATGTTTCTATGTTAAAAAAAAGTTAAATTTGCTGGAGATTATGGGCTCCATTTGTCAAAGGCTGGGTGGACAAGGTTTGCGATCTTGAACCTTGTTTGTCCAGCTTTGCAGTTAGCTGAAAGCAATATGCTGCCTGAGGTTAACATTGCACAATCCACTGATTGTGCAATGCCATCCCTTGCATGTGTGCGGCCAATTACATGGAAGAGGGGGCGCTGTCAATCATATTGATCCAATTGGATCAAGATAATTGTAATCTGCGACCTTAACTAGCATTCCAGGCTTGCTTTGAGGCCCTAATTCTCATTTTCTCCAGATATAAATTGGTAACCTCTTGTCAAAAAACAATTTCCTTGGAATAAACAAAGCTTTCGCCATCTCGGTGTATGAGCTTCTCAATATATTTTATATTAAGATAATCACATCACTTCTTAAGGGCCATTTTCTAGGGAAAACAGACTCAGTTTGAATAACCTCTCCTCATAGTTTAAAGTCTCCATTCCCCTTATTAGTTCTGTGTCCCTTCTCTGAACTTTTTCTAACTCTGCAATGTCTTTTTTTTTAAATTGGTCCCCAGAACTGCACTCTATACTCAAGGTGAGGTCTTACTAGGGATTTACATAGTGACATAATTATGTTTTCCTCCCTTGCATTAATGTCTCTTTAATACATGGTAGTATCCTATTAGCCTTAGAAGCCACTGCCCTGTATTATGCACTCATTTTTAGCTTGTTATCTAAAAGTACACAAAAATGTATTTTCTCCTCTGTTTTGCTAAGTCTAGCCTGCTTATTTTTACTTCCAAAAATGCAAAAACTTACAATTTTAGTATTAAATCTAATTTTCCATTTACCAGCCCATTCTTTAATTTTTTGTAAATCCCCTTGCAAAGCAATTTTATTCTTCCCTGACCTAGTAAACCATATGCAAACTTTTTATCATCTGCAAAAACTAGTGATTTTGCTATTTAATCCTTGCTCCAAGTCATTAATAAAAATATAAAAAAGAACATGGGCCCAGTACTGATCCCTGAGCCTGCATTCATACCTTTGTCCAATCTGAGTATGATCCATTTACTATTACTCATTGTTCCCTGTCTTTTATTCAGTTTAATGTTCCATGAGCTAACCTTTCATTTATTTCCAGTCCCTTAGTTTTGTATAATAATTTCTCTGTATCAAAGCCTTTGCAAAATCCAAGTTTATCACATCAACTGATTCCCCTTTAGCTATATTATTTTACTTACTTACTCAATTGAATACTAATGAGATTAGTTTTACATTATCAATTTCTCATTAAATCATGCTGATTTTGGCTCATAATCTCGTTTACATAAATATACTCATGAATATAATCCTTTTACGTATTTTCCTCACTACCAATGTCAGACTAACTGGTCTATAGCTTCCTGGATAAGCCTTGCTTCCCTTTTTAAAAGTGGCACCACATCAGTTTTACGCCAGGTCCTTGGGTACTATGCCTGAGGATAATGAGTCTTTGAAAAATTAGAGTAGAGATTTGTTTCTAACAATGCAAAATTCACATAAAACCCCTGGGAGTATTTCATTAGGACATGCAGTTTTAATTACTTAAATATTGTACAGTTTTGTCCTGATATCATCTAGAGATTACCCATCTATTGGGTATATAGGCCTAATGCTCTAGGTTTTTTCTCAATGGATCCCTTGTGTATACTAAAGAAAATAACTGTTTTAGTACCTCCGCCTTCTCTATGTCACTGTTTAACATGCTACCCTTCTCGCTTTACTCCACTATTTGACCTTCGATTTATCACACCTTCAGCCTTGTATACCTTTGACTTATTGCTCAAAAGAAAACTGACATATAAGTTTATAATTATTTTGCACACCCATGCTATGCAACATCCAGATGTAAGTGTGCGCTAGGCTTTCTCTTGTTTTCTTATATATTACTATTAACTGGTAACATGACCGCAAATAAAAAACAATATCGATTTAACGTTGATCTGCATAAGAGCATAGAAGAGCTAATATTTTTTAGCTCCACTAGGACTACATATGGATTTAATTTTGTTTTTAATGTTGCTTCTGTTTATTTATCTCTGTATATTTAGCTAGTTAATACATCATTATAGGCACACAATTTACCAAAGGAGAATAACACATGAAGAAACCACCTACAACATTTAAAAAATAAACATAAATGAACCTTCACTGAATCACAGTAAACAAAAGAAAAAAAGATACCTACTTGGACAAAAGCTTTTTCTTTACAAATCAT
The DNA here is from genome assembly GCF_027579735.1 of Bombina bombina. Classification (NCBI taxonomy): domain Eukaryota; kingdom Metazoa; phylum Chordata; class Amphibia; order Anura; family Bombinatoridae; genus Bombina; species Bombina bombina. The sequence continues at coordinate 629,564,994 of NC_069500.1, forward strand.
AACCTTAAGGACATGACATTCTCAGTGCTCAAGGATAAATTTTAGAACACAAACACATTACTATCATCCATTAATTTAGCTATAGGATTCATGTCCCACTTTCTCACACAACACATCTGTTATACTTCAGTGACTTGCTTGTTTGGAAACACTTTTAATATTTCACTACATTGTTTAATTAGGCAGAAGATCTGAGACCCTTATGGTAAGAAAATAAAATGAGATTTCTCTCATCTCCTGGCTAAATTCATTATTTTTATGTCAACCACTTACATTTCATATGTGTGTCACTTAATGACAATTTATTTCAAACACATCCACAATTGTTTCTAACTTGGGGAAACTACATATTTTGGAGTAATCAATAGGAAGCACTAAAAATTAAAGGAAAATGAAATATGATATATATACAGTATATACACATTATATAGTATATATATATATATATATATATATATATATATATATATATATATAATGTATATACAGTTAATATAATATACACAGCATGCTTGAAAAAAAGTTAAAATACATAAAAGATGTGTCCTTTTTTAAATTAAGTGCCAAAAAACTTGTAATGAATTCATGGTATAAAAAAAATTATATTGAATATTTGAGTATTCCATTAGATCCACTCTTCCCTGCTTCTCAGGAATCTTCTTAAAGGGGGCAGGTACACACCATGAACTATTGATATAAACAACTTTCATTTTTGTATTTTGCTCTATGCCGTGTAATTTAGCTTAAAGGGACATCAAACCCAATTTTTTTCTTTTGTGATTTAGAAAGAGCATGTCATTTTAAACAACTTTCTAATTTACTTCTTTATTTTAATTTGCTTCATTCTCTGATATCACTTGCTGAAAAGCATATCTAGATATGCTCAGTAGCTGCTGATTGGTTGCTGCACATAAAGGCCTTGTGTGATTGGCTCACACATGTGCATTGTTATTTCTTCAACAAAGGATATCTAAAGAACTGAGAAAATTAGATAATAGAAGTAAATTGGAAAGTTGTTTAAAATTGCATGCCCTATCTGAATCATGAAAGTTTAATTTTGACTAGACTGTCCCTTTAAGTGTAGATTATTCAATTCTTGAGTCAGAACTGAAAGGAAACACTTCAGATTTCTCAATGCTAATCCTGCTACTTATAGTTCTGTATTTGGATTTATCTGATAACAAAGACAAAACAGTGTAGTTTATATTTACATAATGGCTTTGGCTAGCCATATCTAAATACTGCAAGGGGTGGGTGGCATTTGGCTGTTTAAAACAAATTAACATCTTATTGCTGTAATTGTTTTTCAACAAGTTTAGTGTTGGCTGTTATGCTATTAAATGCCAATAAAACATAATTATCTTGTAATTACAAGGTGTTCAGGGTCCCTTTAAGTAAGAACATTAATTTACAATCCAATTAGCAAGAATAACCCCCGTAGTGCAAGGCTATTAATGAGATTTTAGCAACTGATTAATCCAAAAGTAAAATATATTATCACCTAAAAGGTGACCAAACATTAGTTAAAGGGACACTGAACCCATTTTTTTTTTTTCTTTCGTGATTCAGATAGAGCATGCAATTTTAAACAACTTTCTAATTTAATCCTATTATCATTTTTTCTTCATTCTTTTGCTGTTCTTTATTTGAAAAGAAGGCATCTAAGCTATTTTTTTTTTGGTTCAGGACCATGAAAAGCACTTGTTTATTGGTAGGTGAATTTACCCACCAATCAGCAAGAACAACACAGTGTGTTCACCAAAAATGGACCAGCATCTAAACTTATATTCTTGCATTTCAAATAAAGATACCAAGACAATGAAAAGAATTTGATAATAGGAGTAAATTAGAAAGTTGCTTAAAATTGCATGTTCTATCTGAATCACAATAGAACAAAATTGGGTTCAGTGTCCCTTTAAAGTCTTTGTTAAATGGAGAATTGTATGATATCTATAGCAAAACTGATCACTGTAATTGTATTACTATTTGTTGAACTGGCAAATAGCTGAATATAATAATGTTGCTCTCTGAGAATGTTGAACTCAGATGACTTTCGTCAGTTTTGACCTCATCCTTAGGATTTCCAATTGTAATATTAATGTTGTTGACATACATAAATGAAATATCAAAATATAAAACAAATGCAATTATTAGGGACTTCTCTAAATTCATTATAAGAGCCATAGGGCTTTTTCTAGAGAAAGAAAAAAATAAATTCTATCAACCCTAAGACAGGTTTGGTGTTTCTAGCTAAAAGTAACTCTAAAAATTTAAGTTTCATGATTCAATGTTTCTAGCTAAAAGTAACTCTAAAAATTAAAGTTTCATGATTCTAATAGAGCATGCGATTTAAAAAACAAGTTTCAACAAAGAGAAATAAGTTAATTTGATCATTTTAATTATCATGTTCCTATTAAAAATGTTTACAAATTAAGAATGAATTACATTTAAATATATATGTGTGCAAAAAAATATCCTTAAAGGGACACTGAACCCAAATGTTTTCTTTCGTGATTCAGATAGAGCATGACATTTTAAGCAACTTTCCAATTTACTCCTATTATCAAATTTGTTTCATTCTCTTGGTATCTTTATTTGAAATGCAAGAATGTAAGTTTAGATGCTGCCCCATTTTTGGTGAACAACCTTGGTTGTTCTTGTTGATTGATGAATAAATTCATCCACCAATACAAAAAGTGCTGTACCAGAGTCTGAACCAGAAAAATAATCTTAGATGCCTTCTTTTTCAAATAAAGATAGCAAGTGAACGAAGAAAAATTGATAATAGGAGTAAATTAGAAAGCTGCTTAAAATTGCATGCTCTATCTGAATCACAAAATAAATAATTTGGGTTCAGTGTCCCTTTAATTGTTTTGGATATTTTTTTTTAGTATTCCCCAAATTTAACAAATTGTGAACCAGTCAAATTTCTAAGAAGAGAATATAGATAGCTGGCTTTGTGTTACCCAAAATACCAATTTAAATGAATATAAAACCCAAATTATTTTTTGTTGTTGTGATTCAGCAAAAGTAGCACCATAGGGGGTTGAGATTTAACTTTTAATTCTCCAATTGATAAAACATCAAATATAACATGCTTTTCAGGATTGGAGCCGTAATCTTAACTATAACACATGTGCTTAAAACTAGCTCTTTAAAAACAACCTTAAACATCTATTGGTTTAAAACCACTTGACATCACGGCATTCAATAACACTGATTATCCATCTTAAGGTGGTATTAAATAAACAATACTGTTAACATTAATATGTGTTCTTTTTACATATAACATTTAATTCCTTGATCATTATAAAGTTATTAAGCTATCATTACACAGGTATACCTAATTTACAAGCGTTCTCATTTAGAATAATTATATTATCTAATGGGAATTCTTTATTTGAGTTTGAACTTCCTGTCATTCAAGATCCTATGTACAGAAAAGCCATTTTTTGCAATGATCCCTGTGGATACCTACTCAGAGCCTTACCCGATACATATTTTTCATTGCAATTGTTAAATGATTAATGTAGCTCAGTGCAAACCCTGCCTTGCTACTCCCAAATGTTTATTAGATCATACTCCGAGTTTAATCCGCTAGGGATCCTGGGGCGGAGTTTAAAAATCCCATCAACTTTAGGGCTTTCTCCCTGTATCCACTCCTGGGAGGAGTCTTGACCCTGATGGTGGTTATGATATCTGATTTGATGTTACAAAGATGCTCCCTAATTCTTTACCTCATTTCTTTTGTAGTGAGGCCAACATACTGGTCCCAACACTCTACACACATGAGGAGGTAAACTATAAACATAGTGTGACAATTCCTGCATTCCCCAAGGTAAAATCTTTCACAAGCATTTAAACTAGTGACACTGTACCAACACAATGTACAAGAAGGGTTATAATATTTGTAAACCACTCCGTAACTCAGTCAATTTAAAAACATTTGAATTTACTTTCATTATCAACTTTGCTCCATTCCTATGGTATTCTTTGTTATTATTATTATCGGTTATTTGTAGAGCGCCAACAGATTCCGCAGCGCTTGTTGAAGAGATTCCTAGGTGGAGCACTACATGACAGGAAATACTGCTGTTATCTATTGCTTTTGCAAATTGATAACATTCTTGCAAAACTGCTGCCATAGTGTTCCAGACACATGCACACTCCAGAGCTTAAAGGGACATTGTACACTAGATTTCTCTTTGCATAAATGTTTTGTAGATGATCCATTGATAGTTGTTTAAAATTGCATGCTCTATCAGAATCACTAAATGCTGGGTTTTATATCCCTTAGCTGAAACTTGGGTAGCAAATTATTGTTAAATTTGAGCATTCAAATTATGCCATAATGGTGTGAGCATCTGCATGGAATCATCTTGTTCAGCCCAAAATGCTGCACTTATAGCACACTAGTCCTATGTTACATAGAAACACATAGGGTGCCATGTACTTTGGAGCCTTTGTGATGCAGGATCACGAATACCTGCTTACTGCATTACAACCACTCAGCCACCGCTGACTTAAATTATCTCCATCACTTTGTTCTCTTGTTATCATTTATTGAAATGCACACCTTGGTAGGCTCAGGAGCAGCAATGCACTTCTGGGAGCTAATTGCTGATTTGTCACTACAAGTGTGCCTTTTGTCATTGGCTCACCAAATGTGTTCAGCTAGCTCACAGTAGTGCATGGCTGCTTCTTCAACAAAGGATATCAAGAAAATTAAGCAAATTAGATAATAGAATCAAAACGAAATGTTGTTTAAAATGATGTGCTCTATCTGAATAGTGAAAAAAATGGGATTTCAGAATCTATGCTAAAGATAGATTGATCACAAACTATTATTGTTTGTTAACTATTCGCATATTAATGGATGGTGCTTTGTCCTTCTGATGATATAATGAGAACAATCATCCATTTCCATTATTTATCAGCAGCACTTTTATATTCTCAGTTTGGTGAAAAATCGCAATTCACAATACTTAGCACATTTATGAGACCATTTTTTTCTTTTAAAATTCTAAAGATAAAAAGAGCTGACATACCCCCAGACCAGTGATGTGCAGTCACTAGAGGCAGGTGAGGCAGTGCTTCACCTCTCATATGAGCAAAAATATATTTTTTTATTGGCTTTAAAAAAAAAAATTGTAAATTTTTTCCCCCAGCATTTTTTTTTCTCACAGCTATATGTTGTGCAATGAAGAGGCACAATCAGGTCTGCCCACCATTACACAACATGCTGCGCCATCTACTGGATGCAAGTGGTTAAGATCATTGCATGGCTCATTAACTGCTTATTTGAGGCAGTCCTATTTGGGCTGAACCAATCCAGTGAGAGGCATTAGTAAGTGGAACATAGGGTTGGGGCTGGATGTTAAATCATATAAAACAAAACAAAAACGCAAAAAAACAACTTTCATATATTTTGTTGCTGTCCTGTGAACCTGCTAGCTTTACTAAAGTGAAAAAGAGAGTTATGTTCTTCCCCTCTAAGTGCAGTGGAATGTGCCACTGTCACTTCCTGAATCCTTACAGAGCAGGAGAGAGGCACAGAGAGCAGTGTTTCACCCACATCTTATTAAAGTAAGATTTTACTGAAAGATTCTGTTAGTTAAAATGATAATTTAATGAATGTGGTTTAGTGTTTGTTTACTCTTTTATAGCAGGGTCGTTTTTGTATTTTGTTTACTCAAACTTTACACCCACTAACTTAGCAGCTTGCCTCTGTACTTCACACTAAATTATAGACTAATTTTCTGAACTCTCTGTAGCTCTGCTGTTTTATTACTTTAAAATGCAGTGGTCCCCCCCCCCTTGTGTGTGTGTGTGTGTCTCTCTCTCTATCTATCCATCTCTCTCCTTATGTGTTGTTCTCCCCCATGGTCTCTTTCTCTCTCTGTCTCTCTTCCTCCCCCTCTGACTCTCATCCCTTATGTAATGAAAGAATCTATAAGCATAATTTGCAGCATTAAAGTAAAATGTATGTTTTAAACATATTTTAATGGGCATGGATTTCTAGATCTCATAATCAGAGCAAGCATTGTGTTATCTGGCAATTGTTTCTGTTACAATCCTTTTAGACTAAAATCAGATGTTTACTAAGTTGACCAGTTTTCCAAGACACCATTTAAAGGGACATGAAACCCATATGAAACCCATATGCAAATTTAAATAACTTTCCAATTTACATCTAATATCTAATTTTCTTTATTCTTTTGATGTCCTTTGTTGAAAATCATGTATAAATATGCTCAGTAGCTGCTGATTGGTGGCTGCACATAGATACCTCATGTGATTGGCTCACCCATGTGCATTGCTATTTCTTCAACAAAGTATATCTAAAGAATGAAGGCGTATCCTAGCCACTGCCTCACCATCCTCTGACGTCACTGCACGTCACTGCCCCAGACAACACTTTTTGACTTATTACCAATTATCCAAAAAAGTTTAAAAATAATATTGTATTATTGTATATAAAATCTATACATTTTTCACCATAAAAACTTAACTAACAGCATTTCCATTGAAGCAAGGTATTCTAGGTAAGGATATGCAAATAAAATACAGGTGGACCTCGGTTTACGCCGGTTCAATTTGCACCGTTTCAGAATAACAACCTTTTTTCAGTCATGTGACTGCTATTGAAAAGCTTTGGAAAGCAGTGCAATAATTAAAATAGCCAGTAGGTGGAGCTGTCCGCTTGTTTTGCAGCAAAGTTATGCAACTTAACAGCCTTAAATTGATCTGTGTACACAGATCAGACCAGATCTATGGAGCAAGATTTAGCAGGCACTTCCCTATTATCTTCCTGTCAAGCAGCTTGAAGTGAGGGTGCTTAACTGCCTATTAATCACTGCAGATTGAAATGCATAGAATAGGTGCAGACCCAATATTATATAACATGCTAACAATGCAGAGAACTGATTGCAGAAAAATGCTAGAAAAAAAAACATTTTTGTTCATTAAACTTAGTTTGATGATGATACAGTCTGTTGTGTAATTATTTTATTAGGTGATGTTTAGCAAATGTTTTTGTTCATTAAACTTAGTTTGATAATCTATATTATTAGGTTTATAATGCTGTTTAGCATTTAAAGTCTTCATTTCAAAGCTTTAAAAATAATGTATTAGGTGTTACTTATGACAATTTTGAGAGGGGCCTGGAACCTAACCCCCTCACTTCCCTTTGACTTAAATTATAAACTGGGTTTCAATTTACAATGGTTTCGATTTACAACCATTCCTCCTGGAACCTAACACCGGCATAAACTGAGGGCTACCTGTACATAAGTCTGTCATTTGTTGCATCCAATGTCTGTTTTAAGCATGGATCTCCTCATGCACGTACAGTCCTGGTCTTGTTAGACCTCATCACCACAACATAGATTGCTACTTGCTGCATAGAGCTGCTGTTATAGGGCATTTAAGCCAGTCTCAAAATAAATTACCATCTGCACACTTTGAATGAAAACAGGAAAGTTAGAAACCTATATCAAAAATATTTATGAGGTCTGAGATTTTAAAAATCCCAACGTACATGTAATACAGTCAGAAGATTTTGAAGCATACATATTAAAAAGAAACAAATTCATTGTTTACCAAGACCTTTTTAAAATAGTTTGTTGTCTTAAAGATTTTAATACAGCTAAACCTTAGTGAAACAAATAATGTTAGAAAAGCAATTTTGATTTCTTTTTCTTGTATTGCTTGTTGTGATATCTTTGGTTTCACTTAGTTCACAAATAGACAGCAGTTACCAATACTATTATGTTTAAGTGGTTCTATATAACTATGCAGGATAAATATTTCACATGCCTTTATTATGACAATAATAAGTGAAATACATATGTTTATAATGATTTTTGAGAAATGGTAAAACTTCATGTTTTGGTTGAATGAAAAGTATTTTATAATGAACATTCATCGCAATTATTGCTGCCATAATAGGTCTTGCCGCAATTACATGTTAGAAAAACCTAAGATGACTTGAGCCATTGAAATATCACAACCAAGCCATCTCCCTTTAGCAGCACCCTTAAGCATCAGCCAAGTAATATTTAAACAAGGCACTGAATTTTAGATAGATACCAGTCTGTTACCGTCATACCAACAACTGATCTTAGGCAAGGTTTCTGCAGCAATATCTAAACACCTAGCTATTACCAGAAATCATTTAACACCAAGGGACATATCACCATCCACTACTGATAAGGAGGAGCTATCATCAGCCTCCAGCACCATATTGAAGCTCATAGTGAAAAAGATGAAAACCATTACTTAATACCAGAGAAAACTGAGCTGTCATTTTTAGGGTCTATTTAATCCTTTATAATCTCAAACATGTACAAAAGTTCCTAGACTACAGGACAAAACTCATATTTCTCAGTTAACAGAATTACATTTACATTAAATCACAAGAATCAAGACTAATCAACTATTGTCCACACTCCAGCCATCACCAACAATTTCTATTATCATCTAGAAATCAGGTTTCATTCTAACACTTAAACCATATTTCCAAATGAGACTGTGTATCATCATGCCGGCTTATCCATGCAACTAGTGACAAAGAATGCCTAGCTTAAAGTAGCAAGCTCCATTTTGTAAACAACTAAATCTTTTCCCCAACAAGTTCTAAAATATACAGTACCTAAAATATACCTGACAATCAGTACTACATACAAATTTTTAGTTACCAAACCTATTCCACATCCATAGAACACAGAATCAGAATATTATACATGATTTCCTGAAGGTGTGTTGGTAAAAATTTGGGTTACACAGACTAATACCTCAAAACTGACAACATAGCTTCTTGAACAAACAAAATGTATTGTTGATCAATCAAAAAAAGACCTTCATTTCTTATTGATGGGTCCATGCACAGTACAGACAACCTTTTGAGCTTTTTTTAGCAGAGGGTTTTTACTTGTTGGCCCTCTCATGACAGACATGGTTACACCTTCCCTTGTTTACTGGCTATTGTTTACCCTCTTATTTAAAGGGCCACTGTAAGTAAATATTTTCTATGCCTGTTACTAACTAACTACCCCAGATACGCTTTTATCAATAGCATTTCATTAACATATCTCTACAGTATATCAGAAATCTTGTCTGCAAATTTAATTGTTTTCCAAACCCACTCCGTGGGTATCCTTTGCTCTGTACCAATCCGTTTACAATACCTAGGTTTCAAAATGGCGCTTTAAACACAATTTCATTGGTTTAAGTATTTTGAACACACAGTGCTGAAAATAGTGGGCAGGATAACGTGACATCATCAGCGAATAAAAGATATAACTTTTAGAACGTTATGAAACTTCGTTTTGGAGAAAATATAGGTCAGTAGGTTTTAATTAATGTTTATTAACTTTTATATGTTAGTTGTTTAGCTTAACAATTATAACAGAAAGTAATCCTTTAAGCTTGCATGCCTCTGTCTGCAGTTCTAAATTACAGGTCACCTGTGCGTTAATTAGTAAGTGTTCTGGAAACACAGTAACAGCTTAAAGAAACAGTCACAGCACATACTCTGTCATATTAGTCTTTATACATGTTAACACCTAATACTATTTTGCTCTAACACTCAATTCTCTTAAGGACAAAAATGGAATCCACTTTAGAATGTAGCCTTTGTGGTGCACTGGTCCTCGAGTGAAAAATCTAATATACCAATGTTGTCTCCCTTTCTCCACCTCACTTATGTATCTTAACATGCTCTAGGACCCTATCTTTGAAAGCCCTCTTAGTTCTTCCTAAGTACAGGCGATATGTATATGCTGTGTACTCCTGAGAATTCTTAGAAGGAACTGACTGATGCCTCAGAAACTGTGCTATAAAAGGCTAAGTACAAATTAATAATGAAAGTTATTTGGAAAGTTGTTTAAAATTGCATGATCTAAATTAATCATTTAAGTTTATTTTTTTTAATTAACTGTCCCTTTTATACTGTTCTAGAAATAGTTTGATGTGACATCTGACTTATTTTAAGCTTTGAAATGTCTAAGATTTTTTTAAAATGTAGAAAATAGACAATATATATGTTTATAGCTATAAAAAGTCATATGTGCCTTCCTTACTATAAGGTTTGGGTTTGTGAACAAAGATGTTTGAGAAATATGATATAGGCATTACTTTAAGACTCGTTCCTTAAAATTTTATATTAGTTTTTAAAATTTCAACTTTGACACACAATCAAAATAACAATCTTTTTTTTAAATGTTTCTTGCACACAGATATAAATATACCAAACATTTGAAGGAAGCTGATTCTCTATTTTTAAAACCTCCCAGCAAAAAAAAAAAAATATATCAGAGAAATGCTTTAAATAAATGCAGGGCATGTTAAAAGTTCAAAGATGAATCTGTATGTGAAGATGTGTTGGAGATGTATCAAACAGTATTGTGTCTTTTCAAACATTAGTTCAATGGCTTCAAATTATGATGAGATTCCTGGCATTTATGTCACATTAACTGTCCCAAGAATTTAAATCAAGACAGAAATAAATTGAATCTAAAGCAAACTCTGTGATGTGATTGAAATTTTTTATTTATTAGTAAAAATGTTTTAGCTGCAGCATGCTAAAAACCAATACATTAAAACAATCAAATCAATTTGTATATATATATATATATATATATATATATATATATATATATATACATATACATACAGGTGGCCCTCGGTTTACAACTGTTCAATTTGCACCGTTTCAGAATAACAACCTTTTTTTTTCAGTCATGTGACTGCTATTGAAAAGCATTGAGAATCAGTGCATTAATTAAAATAGCCAGTAGGTGGAACTGTCTGCTTGTGTTGCAGCAAAGATATGCAAGCCAACCAATCTGAAATTAATCAGTTTAACCAAACCTGAGCTATCGAGCAGATTTCAAAGGAACAAGATCTTCCTGTCTATAAATCAGTCCAGATAGGAATGCATAGAAATAACTGTTTGCAAGTAAAGTCTGTGTTGTGTGATTATTTTATTAGGTTTATAATGCTGTTTAGCATTTAAAGTCTTCATTTCAAAGCTTTAAAAATAATGTATTAGGTGTTACTTATGACAATTTTGAGAGGGGGCTGGAACCTAACTCCCTCACTTCCCATTGACTTACATTATAAACTGGATTTACAACCATTGCTTCTGGAACCTAATCCTGGCGTAAACTGAGGGCTACCTGTATATATATATATATATATATATATATATATATATATATATATATATTTTTTATATATATATATATATATATATATATATATTTTTATATATATATATATATAAAACCACGTTACCGTATTCACTGATAGACTACAATAGTGCGTGAAAAGTGGGAAAAAAACTAGCAGCCATACCCGCGTGCAAACTCGATCACCTTTAACCAAGTGCACTAATCCAACATGAAATATTAATATTTCATATTCCAATGTTCTTCACATGGAAGAATATGTTCTATTTATTCATAAATACATTTAGATAAATATATATATATATATATATATATATATATATATATTCTGTATATATACTGAATATATATCTCATGTAGTTTGTTTGGGGATTAATGTGTCTATTAATTCCATAAAATATATATGTAATTACATGTCTTGTCTACATGAAACTAATAGTACAATCAATTTTTTTTGGGCTGCATCTATGCTTCAACACAGAATCATAACTATATTTCATTTATTTCTTTTTTAAAATGCATTTATTTTAATTTAAAGTGGGAAATAGATATTTATTTTATACCCTTTTTCTTTCATTGAGGTTGAACAAAACTAAATTTGAATTTAATATTTACTGTCAATAATCTTTATTTGTATTAGCCAGAAATCAGTATAATCATATTTGCTTTATATTTGTATGTTGTCTTTGTGTGATTGATTATGCTTTTCTAGTTAAACGTACATTAAGTACTGTTAAAGACAGGATTATTGAGATTCTGCCTCTAAAGCTATTAGGACCAACTTTATCTCTCTAAGATCATATATATGGCAATGATATATATGCACTTAGACTCAAAGTGGAGTGGCTAGAGATGTGATTTCAATCTATTCTCATGAAATAGATTGATAAATATATACAGACGCAGTAAGACAAAAGGAGGAGGAGAAGACAAAGATAGAAAGATAGATAGATATATGATAGATATTTAGATGGATAGATAGATATAGATAGATATTTAGATATATAGATAGATAGATAGATAGATAGATAGATAGATAGATAATGCTTGTTACAAGTATTATAACAATTTCCAGATAGATAGATATAGATAGATATTGATGGATAAATATATATTTAGATAGATAGATAGATAGATAGATAGATGATAGATAGATAGATAGATTATAGATATTTAGGTTGATAGATATATATATAGATGATAGATATTTAGATAGATAGATCGATAATGCTTGCTGCAAGTATTATAACAATTTCCAGATAGATAGATATAGATAGATATTGAAGGATAGATATATATTTAGTTAGATAGATAGATAGATAGATAATGCTTGCTACAAGTATTATAACAATTTCCAGATAGATAGATATAGATAGATATTGAAGGATAGATATATATTTAGTTAGATAGATAGATAATGCTTGCTGCAAGTATTATAACAATTTCCAGATAGATAGATATAGATAGATATTGAAGGATAGATATATATTTAGATAGATAGACAGATAGATAGATAGATAGACAGATAGATAGATAGATAGACAGATAGATAGATAGATAGATAGATAATGCTTGCTACAAGTATTATAACAATTTCCATTCAGTATCAAGTGGACACAGCTACAGAATAAAGCAGTTTAGTCTAGCAATATTTGCAGTTTTAAATGCCCTAATTTAAAAATGAAAGTACATTTATGTTTGTTGGCAGGCAGGTAAAGTTCTCTGAAGAAGGAAAAAATACTCATGGGTAAAATATGTTGGTACAATTAACACTAGGGGATGAAATGTGATTAACTGGGTAATACAAAATAAGAAATCATAAGCATCTATAGTTGGTACAGCTATGTGAGACATGAGAAATAATATAAATCTATATATCTATCTATTACAGATCAATGTTAAAAATATTGTTATAGTATTCGGACATAAATAAGATGGATGGTTAAAGGGACAATAAACTGCTGGGTATAACTACAGTATTAGAGGGTATATTATAACATTGTTTTCCCTCAATGTGCTTCCAATTACTGCTGAGTATATGAGAATTTGCTTTCTAAGGTTTATTTTTGTATATGAAATAGCCAATTTTGTGTTTTGAAGCCACAACCTAATAAAATGGGTTGAGCTGTAGGTATAATCAGATCACATTACTGTATCACATTGTGTACATATACATATTTCTTTATCTTATATCTGTCCATAAACCAAAGATCAATTCTTGGGGACCGATTTATCAAGCTCCGAATGGAGCTTGATGCCCCTTGTTTCCGGCGAGTCTAAAGACCGCTGCTCCATAACTTGTCCACCTGCTCTGAGGCCGCGGACAGAAATCAACCTGATCGAATACGATCAAGTTGATTGATACCCTCTGCTAGCGGGCGATTTGCTGCAAATCTGCAAGAACTGCTGGTGCAATGATAAATGCCAACAGCGTATGCTGTCAGCATTTATCTATGAGCAGCGGACATGATACACTACATTGTATCATGTCCTCTCACACATTAATAAATAGGCCCCTTAGAGAGAACAATGGAAAATGAAAATGTTATTACCATATCTCTTCTATACCCCACTGGGAGTGTAATTTCTTCTGCAGGATGTGTTTACACAGCTTATGTATAGCTTGGATCTAAGGCCAGAAAAATTAAGAATAGATGGGATACCACAGGCTAAATCAACTATTTCAAATTCTAATATAAGTGTAAAGGAAATACTTTTAAACAATTTAATACATTCCAGCAGGTAAAGTGGATCATTGGGAACAAATTAAAGGAGAGAACATTTTTGAGTAAACTGTCCCTTTAAGGTTACTACTCCCTGTGCTATTGTTTCCCCTCCTGTACCTGCAGCTCTCTTTAAAGTTGTTCTCTTATTTTGCCTCATTACAAAATCCAGTTTTTTTGCACAGTTCAAAAGTTAAAGGGACAGTCTACTTCAGAATGTTTAATGTTTAGAAAGATAGATAATCTCTTTATTACTCATTCCTCAGTTTTGCATAACCAACACAGTTATATTAATATTTTTGTTACCTCTGTAATTACCTTGTATCTAACCTCTGCAGACTGCCCCCTTATTTCACTTCTTTAAACAGACTTGCATTCTAGCCAATCAGTGCTGGCTCATAAATAACTCTACAGGATTGAGCATAATGTTGTCTATATAACACATGAACTAGCACTGTATAACTGTGAAAAACTGACAAAATGCACTGTCATAAGAGGCGGCTTTCAAGGGCTTAGAAATTAGCTAATGAGCCTAAATAGGTTTAGCTTTCAACAAAGAATACCAATAGAATAAAGGAAATTTGATGATAAAAATCAATTATAAAGTTGTTTAAACTTGCATGCCCTGAATCATGAATGTTTAATTTTTACTAGAGGGTCCCTTTAAATAACAAGTACAGGGGGGCGGAGTCTGACAGGGCTCCAAGATGGATGCCTTAGCTTAGAGCTCTGTATACCAGAACAGGGAGATCAGCCACTACTTCTCTCCTTCAAGGATCCAGAGGGTACATCTCAGCTCAAAAGTTATGTGAAGCTGCTGGGAACACCACAGAGGCTGAAACTGCCAATAGAATGCGAGCTCAATCTGATTGGCTGATTGGATCAGCCAATCGGATTGAACTTGATTCTGATTGGCTGATTCCATCAGCCAATCAGAATATTCCTACCTTAATTCCAATTGGCTGATAGAATCCTATCAGCCAATCGGAATTCGAGGGACGCCATCTTGGATGACGTCCCTTAAAGGAACCGTCATTCTGCAGTTGGACGTCGCCGGAAGAAGATGGGTCCGCGGTGGAGGTCTTCAGGATGGAGCCGGTCGTCATCGGATGAAGATAGAAGATGCCGCTTGGATCAAGATGGTTGCCGGTCCGGATGTCCTCTTCTTGCCGGATAGGATGAAGACTTTGGAGCCTCTTCTGGACCTCTTCAGCACCGGATTATGGATCGCCAACCCCCGCTTGGGTTGGATGAAGATCTTGGAGCCAGGACGGATCGGTGATACCTGGATGGTGAAGACAAGGTAGGAAGATCTTCAGGGGATTAGTGTTAGGTTTATTTAAGGGGGGTTTGGGGTTAGATTAGGGGTATGTGGGTGGTGGGTTGTAATGTTGGGGGGGGGTATTGTATGTTTTTTTTTACAGGCAAAAGAGCTGAACTTCTTGGGGCATGCCCCGCAAAGGGCCCTGTTCAGGGCTGGTAAGGTAAAAGAGCTTGTAACTTTTTTAATTTAGAATAGGGTAGGGAATTTATTATTTTGGGGGGCTTTGTTATTTTATTAGGGGGCTTAGAGTAGGTGTAATTAGTTTAAAATTGTTGTAATATTATTCTTATGTTTGTAAATATTTTATTATTTTCTGTAACTTAGTTCTTATTTATTTTTTGTACTTTAGCTAGTTTATTTAATTGTATTTATTTGTAGCAATTGTGTTTATTTAATTTATTGATAGTGTAGTGTTAGGTTAATTGTAGGTAATTGTAGGTAGTTTATTTAATTATTTTATTGATAGGGTAGTGTTAGGTTTAATTATATCTTAGGTTAGGATTTATTTTACAGGTAAATTTGTTATTATTTTAACTAGGTAACTATTAAATAGTTCTTAACTATTTAATAGCTATTGTACCTGGTTAAAATAAATACCAAGTTGCCTGTAAAATAAATATTAATCCTAAAATAGCTATAATATAATTATAATTTATATTGTAGCTATATTAGGGTTTATTTTACAGGTAAGTATTTAGCTTTAAATAGGAATAATTTATTTAATAAGAGTTAATTTATTTCGTTAGATGTAAATTATATTTAAGTTAGGGGGGTGTTAGTGTTAGGGTTAGACTTAGCTTTAGGGGTTAATACATTTATTAGAATAGCGGTGAGCTCCGGTCGTCAGATTAGGGGTTAATAATTGAAGGTAGGTGTCGGCGATGTTAGGGAGGGCAGATTAGGGGTTAATACTATTTATGATAGGGTTAGTGAGGCGGATTCGGGGTTAATAACTTTATTATAGTAGCGCTCAGGTCCGCTCGGCAGATTAGGGGTTAATAAGTGTAGGTAGGTGTCGGCGACGTTGAGGGGGGCAGATTAGGGGTTAATAAATATAATATAGGGGTCGGCGGTGTTAGGGGCAGCAGATTAGGGGTACATAGGGATAACGTAGGTGGCGGCGCTTTGCGGTCGGAAGATTAGGGGTTAATTATTGTAAGTAGCTGGCGGCGATGTTGTGGGGGGCAGATTAGGGGTTAATAAATGTAATATAGGGGTCGGCGGGGTTAGGGGCAGCAGATTAGGGGTACATAAGTATAACGTAGGTGGCGGTCGGAAGATTAGGGGTTAAAATTTTTAATCGAGTGGCGGCGATGTGGGGGGAGCTCGGTTTAGGGGTACATAGGTAGTTTATGGGTGTTAGTGTACTTTAGGGTACAGTAGTTAAGAGCTTTATAAACCGGCGTTAGCCAGAAAGCTCTTAACTCCTGCTTTTTTCAGGCGGCTGGAATCTTGTCGTTAGAGCTCTAACGCTCACTGCAGAAACGACTCTAAATACCAGCGTTAGAAAGATCCCATTGAAAAGATAGGCTACGCAAATGGCGTAGGGGGATCTGCGGTATGGAAAAGTCGCGGCTGCAAAGTGAGCGTTAGACCCTTTAATCACTGACTCCAAATACCAGCGGGCGGCCAAAACCAGCGTTAGGAGCCTCTAACGCTGGTTTTGACGGCTACCGCCGAACTCTAAATCTAGGCCTATGTTATTAGAAATCTCCTATGTGGCTACATAAAGCCTGAGAATACAATGGCATCTTAGGAAGAACTAGCTTCTTAAAAGTGCAAGAATGAGATCTGTACTACCACTTTTTTTAGAGGTGAACAAATTGTAATATTCCTACTCCCCTCTCAACATTCTACATGAAGGGTCTTGTATTTGGGAAACTATATTGTTTTGTAAACTGGGACATGTTTTTTTAATGTAGTTGAAAATCAGTTCATAGAGATACATCTATTCCTACACAACAGCGCCACCTGCTGGATGATTATGAAAGCACACCCAAAAGGACTTTTTCTATTAAAACCTCAGAAGATTAAATATATCAATACTCTCACTATTGCTGGAGTAATATTTTTTAGGGAATTAACCCTACCTCCTGAGACTATTTTAGAGCATTAACATGGCCTCCAAGAAACCAAATAAATCAGACAAGCCAGGGAAATCTGCATCTGTCAACTCATATTTTAAACCATCCCAGGGAGATAAAACCCCAGATGCCAACAAAGAAATGGCAGAAATGAATACAATGAAGCCTTCCATGCAGGATCCTTCTGTCGACTCCACTCCACTAACTAAAGCGGACCTACATCTACTTGTCTCCAAACAAGATATTACTAATAGTTTTGATAAACTCTGGGAGAAATTGGATTGCATGCACACCTTCATGACGACAAGTCTGAATGATATCAAACAAGAAATTAAGGACCTAGGTTCCAGAGTAGAAACACTGGAGGAAAATAGAGACAACCTGGTAGAGGATGTTGAAATGACAGTCCAACAAGTATCAGAGCAACAGCAGGTAGTAACCGATTTGCTGGACAAGATCGAAGATATGGAAAACAGGAGTCAAAGAAGTAACATCCGTCTTAAAGGAATTCCCGAATCAATTACGGCAGATGAATTGCCTTCATATTTACATCAATTGTTCTGTGCAATAACAGGGGTGGATCAGTCAACGGAAATAGAGATTGAGAGAGCACATAGGGCTCTTAGACCCAAACCCAAAGCTGACAACCCACCTCGAGATGTTATAGTGGCATTCCTGAGATTCCCAGAGAAGGATAAGATTCTCAAAGAGGCTGCTAAACAACCAACTTTCAAGTTTCAAGGAAACGTTGTACATTTCTATCAGGACTTGAGCACTAGGACACTCCAACGGAGGGGGACTTTGCGTCCTCTCACCTCTCTGCTTCGAAAACATGGCATCCAGTAGAGATGGGGTTACCCCTTTGCTCTACATATCTCTAAGGACAATAAAATCCTCACAATTAGAGATGTTAATGGGATATCCGATATATGTGAAGCACTTGATCTGGAAACACCAAACCTGCCAGAGAAATCACAGATGGAGGAGACTATAACACCTCAACAGGCGAAACTTAAGTCTCAGAAGTCACAATGGACTAGAGCCCCGAGGAGACGACAGAAGAATAAGTGAAAGACTCACAGTGAAGTTTTGTGTATCTCCTTGTTTTTTTCTATTTTCCCCTCTCTTACAGGCTGCAGTGTACCTACAGAGACTAGGAAAATCTCCTGAGACAATGGGTCGAGCTTAAGAACTCTTACAAGAAAATGTCTAATTTAGGTTTTACTAAGTTTATCTCTTTATCTCACAACATAGTAGGTTTATCCAAATGTATTTCTAAAGATCATATACAGTTATTGTTGTTGGCTTTGGTAGAGGAGAGTGTTTAATAGTTAATATCTAACAATATTAATGGTACTTTACCTTACAGCTAGTTTCCCCCTATGTTTTAAAAATGGAGTTAGTTGGCAACTCCTCTGTTCTATAGGTTCCCCCAGAACTAATTGATGTTATTTCAGAAGCCTCAATATGTTATTTTTTATTTTATATTTCTTTTGTTTAAGTTATTCTTCTCTAACGTCTTTGCTTTTTCTACCCTACAGTTATTCATTCTACTTATCCTTCTCTTCTCTCCCCTTGTGCCTTCCCCAAGTGGACCACAGACACACCCAGTAACCCAACGGATGAGAGTGATTTTTCAGAGAGGTGATTCGTTACTAGAGGCTGGTGAGCTCTTGCAAACACAATACACTTCATCACTATTCCTTACAATTAATAATCAAACAATTCCATTTGTCACACACTAATGACCCCGACTAATATAGTTCTACTCTCCCATAACGCAAGAGGTCTAAATTCAGATGCAAAACGTAGGAAAGCCTTATCTCAATACACACGCTTGGGTGCTAACGTCATTTTCTTACAAGAAACTCATTTTGAGTCTAATCATATTCCCAAATACTGGACGAATCAATACCCAACACATTTTCATTCTACTACAGATAAAAAGAAGAGAGGGGTTTCCATCCTTCTCCACTCCTTCTTAAATTTTATTCACAAAGAATCCATAATAGATAAAGAGGGCAGATACCTAATCATTAAGGGCCACATTAACGAAGTGGAAATTATTTTTTTCAACATCTATGCCCCAAACGAAAAGCAAGACAAATTCATTAATAAAATCTCACACCTTCTCACAAACTGGAACTCGGCTAGAATATTTCTAGCAGGAGACTTTAATGTCTCCCTCTACATGCAATTTCCTCAGTTACAAATCCGACCCACACAATCACAAATTAGAAACAACAGAAAAACTAAATCTATTTCCAGTACTCTGGAAGGACATAATGTACTTGACTCTTGGACTGCGCTATATGGCATCACTTCAGATCACACTTTCTACTCAACAGCACACCGAAAATATTTCAAGCTAGATTACATTTTCCTGAGCCAAACCCTAATTTCCAATCTGGTATCCTCCTCCATTCATCCTTGTGTGTGGTCTGATCATTCCATAATAGTAGCTAAAATAGCAGGGCTTTTTCCCCCAAACAATGCAAGAAGCTGGACTGGACTTATGACCCCACACTTATGAGAAATCCCCAACATAAAGATCGTATTTTCAAACAGATGATGGAATTCTGGAATATTAATACAGATTCCATCGATAACCCGATTCAGATTTGGGCAGCCCATAAATCGGTGTTAAGAGGTTTCCTAATCCAACTAAAGTCAAAATCAAAAAGGGAAACACAGTTACTATTACAGACACTACACAAGGAGATAGCTACACTAGAGAAACAACATAGACTTACCTGCTCACCCAAGGTATATAAAACATTGCAAAATCAACGCCAAAAACTAGATAAATTATTAAATGACCAGTCACTTAGAGCCGGATTAAGACTACAAACCAAATACTATATATAAGCCAATAAACCAGATCGTTATCTAGCCAATAAAATTAGAGATAGGATCAAAGATATTTCTATTCCCTTCTTACGCATAAATGCATGTGAATCTACATCCCACCCAAAAGTAATTGTAGACACTTTTGCCAACTATTATAGTTCTTTATACGATGGCAAGAAAGTTTCCAAATCGGAACAAACTTCCTGTCTCCTGAATAGATTTCTGGAGGAAGCCACTCTGCCCCAAATTGACCAACAAGATTTGGCAACTCTTAACTCAGACATCAGTGCAAGTGAGGTCCAGAGAGTTATCCAAGATCTGAAACCTGGTAAAGCAGCGGGCCCAGATGGCTTTCAGGCGAGTACTATAAGCTATTTAAATCCTCTCTCATACCTCACCTAGTCAAATTTAACAATCATATACTTCAAGGACATACTATTCCCTCAGAACTTTTAGATGCCAAAATTATAGTCCTCCCTAAGCTGGGTAAGGACAGGTCCCTCTGTCATAATTATAGACCAATTTCCCTCATTAACCAAGATTTAAAATTTTTTACCAAAATTCTGGCCAACCGATTAAAACACTTGCTCCCAAAACTAATTCACCCAGACCAGGTTGGCTTCATTAAAAATAGGGAAGCTCCAGATAATATCAGAAGGATGATATCATTAATAGATTATTCGCATATTTCTAAAACGCCTTCTCTGTTGTTATCCCTGGACACAGAGAAGGCGTTTGACAGGGTCGACTGGGAGTACATGCAAGCTGTACTACATACCATGGGCTTTAGGGGTTCTTTTATTACAGCGATCCAGAGTATATATTCATATCCCTCGGCATGCGTTAATTCAATGGGACACCAATCTGACAGATTTGCGGTCTTAAATGGGACGAGACAGGGTTGTCCTTTATCCCCTCTCCTTTTTGCTGTTTGCATAGAGCCCCTGGCGCAACACATTAGGAACTCCCCAGATATTACGGGTATTAAAATAGGACAATCAGTTTACAAACTCACTCTTTTTGCAGACAACGTTTTGCTCCCCCTAACCAAACCCCTTATATCTCTGCCAAATTTATACAATACCCTTAAGAACTTCTCCACTATATCTGATTACAAAGTGAACCTTGAAAAATGTGAAGCCATGCCTCTTGCTATTCCAGACCACACAAAAAAATTGATAGAACTAAACTTTGAGTTTAATTGGGTAAAACATCATCTCAAATATCTAGGGATTAACCTTACAAAACACTAATCGGAACTTTACCAAACCAACTATCCTCCAATTTATAAAGTAATCAAACAGGACCTCACTAAATGGAGCAAACTGAGATTTTCTTGGTTTGGACGTCTATCTGTGATCAAAATGTCTGTGTTACCAAAGATTTTATATTTATTTCGGACCCTACCGATAGGCATCCCGAATTGTGATCTAGATCTCCAAGCTTGCATTAACAATTTTATAAGAGGGACTAAAAAAGCTAGAATTCCTAAACCAATATTTACGAGACATAGGCAACTGGGAGGCCTGGGCGCACCAAATCTCAGACAGTACTTCCAAGCAGCTAGGTTAGCCCAAACTACTCTCTTTAACAAAACGGAAGATGAGATAAGATGGACCACGTTGGGGTCAGACATAAATAAACTATATCCTCAAGAGCTGGCTCTGTGGGACCCACATAGAGCTCAAACCCAAAAACTTAATAAATTCCCAATTACAGATTACATGCTCAAAGCTTGGTCCACTCTTGTTTCGTCTCTAAACATTCTCCCTAACAGATCCCTCAAGACCCCCCTAAAAGTAATCATACCTTCAGAACAGATCCCAGCAATACAGAAGTGGGAAAACAGAGGTCTTTATAGGATCGCAGACTTAGTAGACAAAGGCAAATTAATGACATACACAAAACTTCAGGATAAACTGTCTCCTTCCAAATTACATTGGTTTCTATATCTTCAGATATCCTCCATCATACATAAATACCTACCTTCATTGACTGGTCACAAATTCACTCCCTTAGAAAACTATTTCACAATTATACCAACTAACTCAATCTTCCACACAAATCACTAAAACAAGCCTTTAGCTCAAATGGGAGGCTGACCTCAATACGGAAATTGATATTTCCGAGTGGAATAACTTAATATATAATGCGAGTAAAGGCCTGTTGAGTGCTGACATGCAGGAAAATTGCCTTAAAACAATTTTCAGATGGTATCTCACTCCAATTATCACCTCTCATTCCATTAAACGGGGGTCCAAGCTCTGTTACAGGGGTTGTGAAGTCGAAGGTACATACAAACACATGTGGTGGGACTGCTCTTACTCTAAAATAATCTGGAATAAATTATCACTCCTTTTAAGTAGGATACTAGATAGCCCCATTCAGTTGCCAATGAACCAAGCCCTATTGAATGTACGCTTAAGGCAGTTTAATAAAGACATTAATCAATTTATCAAATTTTTATGTACAGCTACACATATATGTATAGCCTGTCACTGGAAGGAGGGGGCTCCCCCCTGGGACGACATTTTACATAAAATTAGGCACATATACAATATGTCCGCACAGGCAGCAATATTACAAGACACTCAGGAAGCTTTTCACAAAGTCTGGTTTTATTGGATCACACATGACTCCATATAATACTGTTTGAATTGTCAATATACCCAATACAGCAGAGATCTTATATGCCTTTATACATCCGTTGGTTAATCATAATATTATCCTTATTGATGAAAATTCCACTGGGTGTGTCATGGTCGGAAGGCACTATTTTCTTACTCTTCTTCATCTTCCCCTCTTATCTTCTTCTCTTCCCCCTTTGATTTTCCCAACGTTTCTCTGTACTCCCTTTGTATTCAAGATCTTCATAAATTTTTTGGTTAAGATGGGAATGAGAGGGTGTCCTTACCCCACTCAGGTCCCCCAGACAAACTGACAGACAAGATGCATGATAGCTGTTGTTTAAGGAGTAATCGACCAAGTAATTCCATCTATATAGCGATACAAATGTAAATGTTTTAAATGCTTTTAGGAAATCTTAGTTACTGTCTACTAATATTGGTCTCATTGATCTATCTGTCATTAAGTGGCTATGTCTTCTGTGAAGGTCTTGTTTATTCTTTTGTATTGTTTAAATATCAATAAAAATTATTTCAAATAAATAACAAGTACAAGCTCCAAAATGGCAGTGCCCAGTGTGAAGGTGGAGAGCTTCACTAACTGATACTTGTAATGAGTTAAAATAAGAGAATGACTTTAAAAACAGCTGCAGTAACAAGAGGAAAAACAGTAGCACAGTGAGTAGTAACTATTGTAGATGTACTCAGCAGTTTAATGTCCCTTTAAATGCATAGCCCATCATTATAATATCTCACAGGGGTCTCAATACATTGGATGACACTAAATTAACAAAAGGCAAAAGAAAATAGATATAATAATGACATTTTTACCAACATGTGTTTATCAATTCTCTTAATTAGTAAAATGATTTAAAATGAGTTAGTTCTCTAGGCAATTAATAGTGTTCTGAAACTAAATGTAATCCTTAACATATTATAGAATTAGTCTTATGGACTAAATGACCATACTATTTTAACTAGAAGTGTGTTTGTCCAGATTGCTAGGTCTGGAAGTCATGGTTCCAGAACAACAACACAAAATAATCAAACTATAGGGACTCATCAAGCTAGTTATTTGGAAATGCCTCTGAAACAGCAGCTCAAAAAATAATTTGTAGAGATTGTCCAGTCACCCAAATATGAAAATATAAACCCTGGGTGCGATCCGATATACAGCGTAGTTTTTGGCGCAAGCGAGGGAACCCGCGACGCCCGTAGTTTCACCTCGTACATCCAATATACCCCACCGGCAGTTGCTAAAGTGCCGTAAGTTGGACAAACTAGTGATGTCCAGAAATAAGCGTAAGCACAAATTTCTGGAGTCGTTAGTGACTTACGGCACTTTAGGAACTGCTGTCGCCTACAAAAACTAACTAAAGTATAAAATCTCCCATAACTGTCTAACACGCCTCCCAAACATCATCCCGACATGTATACCCCTAGATCATCAATCCCCCCCCTCTCACTCCTAATAATAAATGTATTAACCCCTAAACCGCCACTCCCGGACCCCGCTGCCACCTACATTATATGTATTAACCCCTAAACCGCCGCTCCTGGACCCCGCCGCCACCTACATTAAATATATTAACCTCTAATCTGACCCCCCTACACCGCCGCCACCTACATTAAATGTATTAAATGCGCAGTCAATTCTAATGGCTGATCCAATCAGCCAATCGGATAGCACTTCAATCCGATTGGCTGATTAAATCAACCAATCAGATTTTTCCTACCTTAATTCCGATTGACTGATAGAATCCTATCAGCCAATCAGAATTCGAGGGACGCCATCTTGGATGACGTAATTTAAAGGACCAGTCATTCGTCGGGTAGTCGTCGGCCGAGGAAGGTCTTCAAGATGGAGCTGCTCATCGCCGCAAGAATGAAGATGCCGCTTGTATGAAAACTTCTGCCGGATGGAGGACCTCTTCTGCCCCGATCGGATAAAGACTTCTGCCCGGCTGGAGGACCACTTGTACCCGCATCGGATGAAGAGTTCGGCTCGGTTGGGTGAAGACGGCTCAAGGTAGGGTGATCTTCAATGGGGTAGTGTTAGGTTTATTTAAGGGGGGATTGGGTGGGTTTTAGAGTAGGGGTGTGTGGGTGGTGGGTTGTAATGTTGGGGGGTATTGCATTTCTTTTTTTTACAGGTAAAAGAGCTGATTACTTAGGGCCAATGCCCCGCCAAAAGCCCTTTTATTGGCTGGTAAAAGAGCTGGTTACTTTGGGGAAATGCCCCGCAAAAGGCCCTTTTAAGGGCTATTTGTAATTTAATTTAGTTTAGGGTAGGGTTTTTTAATTTTATTAGGGGGCTTAGATTAGGTGTAATTAGATTAAACTTCTTGTAATATTTTTTTATTTTTTGTAATTTAGTGGGGGTTTTTTGTAATATAGTTTAGTTTATTTAATTGTATTTTATATTAGATAATTGTAGTTAATTTATTTAATTAATGTATTGATAGTGTAGCTCAGATTCGATTTTGTTTGAAGAACAAAGTCATATAATATATGATAGATTTATTGAAAATGGTTATCCTACCGATCTCTGGGACAACTGTCTCAATAAAGCTAGGGACCTAGATAGAGATAAATTGTTAAACAAGAACAAACAAATCAAAAACAAAGATGAGAATGAATTTTCAGAACCATTGTTTATAACTCAATACAATTCAAATTATACACAGATTCAGGGAGCCATTAACAAACACTGGCATATTATTAGGAGAGACCCTATCTTGAAGACTCTTTTGGGAGACCATCCAAAGATTGTATATACTAGAGCACCCACACTTAGAAGTAAACTGGCACCGAGCAAGAAGGTTAAACATATCTTACCAAATCCACAACTCACAACAAAGAAGAAAACCATTTCTTTTTTAGACAGAATAGGGGTATACAAATGTGGACAAAAAAGTGCAACACATGCAGATTTATAACATCCGGAAAAAAGACTTTTCAGTCTTTTGTCAGTGGAGAAGTTTTTAATATCACTAGATTCATGAATTGTAACTCTGTTTATGTTGTATATGTTCTGAAATGTTGTTGTGGGATCCAGTATGTAGGCCGCACCTCCAGGAAGGCCAAGGTACGCTGGGGTGAACACTGGCGGAATTGCAAAAACTGTACTAAAAAAAAGATCAAGCACAGCATTCCCGAACATTGTCTAAATAAACATAAGGGAAATTCTGATATTTTTGAATTCTACCCCATTGACTACATTCCGCCTTCTACAGACTACAATAGAGTTATACAGTTAAGAATCCGAGAAAACTTTTGGGGACATAAATTGAAAACTCTGCATCCAACTCCAATCTAGACCTAGCAGCATTCAACTAAACATTCATATCATTAGGTTCATTCTTCCATTCTCAATTCCTGCTGGTTTTATATGTTTTGATCCTCCTACATTTACTTTATCTATTTAGATAAAGAATATATTAACATCTTAACATATTTTTATTTTTACTCACACATAAGCACATTGTTTCAGAGTCCTTTTTCCTAATATTTATATTAGTAAATCCCCCATTTATAGAAGTCTCACCTGTAATTTTTACGATTATACAAAAATACCCCCAGTCGTTAAGCCTTATGTTGCATCTGCTTGTAGTGTCATCACGGCACAACACTGTGCAGTAGTATATACAAACGACTTGCCTATACTACTACTAACACTTTTTTATTAATTACAAATTTAATGTGATAAGGCACACCTCTCTTTCTCTCTATTGCCCTATATGGGCTCTAAATACTACATCTATATATACACAAAAAGGTATGATAGTGACATTATATTGGAACCTACTCCTCTTTTTTGAGGTTTGTTTGCCATACATTATTATTTTTTTAGATAATTAGATATTTTCACCAATAGGGCATTTTGTGATGTAGACCACACTAAATTTTATTTCTGAGACCCTGTAATCAATATTAAAGATTTTGTTCATGTATATACTTTTTACATTTTCATACATACACTTATATACACCCTCTTGAATAAATCTTTACACTAGAATAGTATATGCTGTTTTCATGCCCTTTGATGCATTTTCTATCTCTCGGTCCTTCTTATTGAATACTTGTCACCCATATAATATTTCGTTAAAAACCTTAACACATCTTAGCGTCTCTAAGATTTTTGTGCATGTATCCTATGCGCTTACTACGCCATTAAAAGATCACGAATTTGGCCTTTAGATGATCATAGTGTTCTATAATATATAAAGTAATGAGGGATGATAGGCAATGATACGATATATATTTATTGTCCCTTAGACAGCTTCCACTCCCTTTGGGATCTGAATGAGAGAGCTGCAAACCATAAGGAATTTAGAATATATATATATATTTGTCCTCTTCTTAAGATTTTCAACGATATTGTCCCGTTTCAATATTAATATATATTTTTTCATTTCCCATCTCATTATATCACCATTTTTATTTCATTATTATTTTCTAATATTTATTATTTTAGAATATATATTATTTTCTTTCTCGCATGCCCCGTTTATTATTTTATCTGGTCACGTTTAGTAACAACAATCAGTAATTTTACATATTGTTACTAGTTTATTTTTATCTAGTATCTGATACACATTCAGAAAAATCTTTTTTTATACCAGTGGATTTATTGTTAGATTCTAAATTCATTTCATATTACTTCTTTTGAAATTTCATATAGGCGATGTTCTAATATATTTCACAGATCAAACGCACTTTAGGTCTGGTTTAAATGTAAACCATTGCATTTAGAAATATCCATTAGTCAGTATAGTTTAACATTGCATTACATGTATTTCTAATTTTATACAATCTGTTTTGACATTGTTACATTGTGGATGTGTTTACAATGTATTATAGCTTATGATTGGTCTGACACTGACCAATGAAATATCTTGGCACCCTTTTTAAATTTGTCTTGCAACCGTATGTGTAATACATTTTACTTGATGAAACGGCCAGGAGCTTGTGGCCGAGAAACGCGTCTAAAGC
Organism: Bombina bombina; assembly: GCF_027579735.1. NCBI lineage: Eukaryota > Metazoa > Chordata > Amphibia > Anura > Bombinatoridae > Bombina > Bombina bombina. The sequence goes on from NC_069500.1 coordinate 629,592,786, forward strand.
TCATGCAATAAATTGTTTTATCCTTTTATATTCTCGCCTGACTTTTTCCGGCTTTTTTTACTTTGCCAAGCCATTTGGTCACTGTTAAGACAGTACTAATTTCCTCTATCTCACCAAGGACTGTCTATCTTAAACACTAGCTCTAAGTGTTTGTTGCACGTAGGGAAAAGTTTCCTGTTTTCTATACAGCACGGCTCTAGACGATCCAGTCTCAATTTGTGGAGGAGAGCCCACAGCTGCAGCTTTGGAAGTTCAGACACCACCTGCCTACAGCGTACTGACTGCTGAAAAAACGTCAGCCTGCCCATTCGCACTTCTTTATATAAGAGTGCCAATGCTCTTGTGAGTATATCTACATTTGTTGTCTTCTATTGTGACTCCATCTTTCTGGAACCTGCTTGCACTATGAGGCGCTGTCTTTCTTTGTTCAGTTTCTAGATATCATGTTTTGATCAGACATTTTCAAGACCAGCTGCCTGCTGCACTTTTAACACCATCATTGCGATAAGAATCTCCATATAATCCTCAGAGTCACTGACGGCCCGAGTCATCACCCATAAGCACCTCTTGGGACTTTTTGCACGATAAGCACTTTTCTACTAATTTTTGTTACTTTGTTATTTGACTGTGTATATATTTGAATTGTATTGCAATCACTTATTACAATTCTATAACCATTGTTATTACCTATATCGCTACCTATATTGGTCATACCACTTTTTATATATGAGAATATAACTCACTGTTACACACTACACGCTTTCTTATTATATTGAAACCTTGTCACATTCAGTGACTGATACGATACAATTTTTGTTTTTCATTTTACTTGTTTCCAGTTTTGCACTGTTCCAGGATAGAGCCTTAATCAATTTGTTTGATGTTCTATCAAGTCTCTACTGGAATCTTTTTGGCGCACTCTATCACCATATTGCTTTATGTTTTTTTTTCTATCTAGTGTGAAAACCTTAAAGAAAAGGAGAGACCAAAGTAATGACACCCATTATATTACCTTTATTGTAAGATACAGTGTGATTCTCTGCTTCATAATTTTGCTCCTCTAAAATTTGAGATAGTTAGATTTAGCTCATCCACACAGTTGTAAAGTTAAAGTCAATCATTCAATTTTTTAGCAACTGGTCAATGAATGTGGTATTGGGATTAAAACCCATAACTGTAGTTGTATGGTTAAAACTTTGTGAAGTTTTATAGGGATGTGTGAGAATGCTTGTGATTACTGGACATGATTACTTAGATATACATTACGTAGTAAACAAATAGAGCACAGGATGATGTACCATTTGTGTGAAGAAGCTTTCTGTCTCCACTGGGTGTTATATTGTACCAGTCTAGTGTATGATTAAATAGTTCTGAGTGCATGCTTTAATTTCTAGAAATAAGTAGATTTGCCATGTCCTTAAGACATATATGAACGCAGGGGTGGGTCTTGACGCATCACATGGCCCCATTGACTGCTTATTCTGCATATTACGACAGAGGGAAGCTAGGGTGTCTCCTGCTTGCTATGATTGAATTTTGGTTCTGGGAAAGTTTTATACCAGCATAGGATTGAAATAAATCAGCTGCTGAGCTTATAAGAGGGTGGGAATTGAGAGGCACTGTTTTACAATTTACTACTTATAATACAGGTGATATTTCAAAAGCACAAGGAAGTCAAGGGTCTCAACAATACATTCTGAAAATTAATTATAAACGTTTCTTGGTAATTTATAATTCATATTAAAGATAATAAGGCTTCATTATTGAAATGTGCATTGAAAAAAATGAAAAGAATGGCTTAATAGATCTATTTACTAGCAGGATAATGATAAAGATGATGTGATTAATACTGAAAATTTACATTTCGTATATCTTTTTAATTAATCACTTAAAAGTGCCCTTCAATTCATACTAGATCTGTATTTGTCTATCCCTGCAGTATAATATATTTTGCATGAAGAGCTTTCAAAAGTACTTTATTATGCACAGCGTCCCTTTCAGATTATCTGGGTTTTCTTCATTACTTATTTTTGATGTATTCCCTGTGGTTCTTCCCAGTCCTCAAACACACATTCAAAAGGTCATGTTATGAGAATTCATAGGTATGTGATTTTTTACTTAAAAACAAAGAGCTGCACTGGCTAAATAATAACATGTAAATAAGGGAACAAAAATGGTTAGATATTGTGCAGCGGAATCACCCTCAAGGCAGGAAGACTGCCAGTCCCAGACGAGCTTCTCTTCAGGCAACCTATTAAAAGCTGTGTATGCATTTTGCTTAAATTTAATATTATCTTGCCTGAGAGGCTATTTTGCTATATTAAACTCATCTTTTGTACTGTTTGTTATTCTCCTAATTATACAATATATTTTTTTGCCTTAAAGGGACACTGAACCCAATTTTTTTTCTTTTGTGATTCAGATAGATCATGCAATTTTAAGAAACTTTCTAATTTACTCCTATTATCACATTTTCAACATTCTCTTGGAATCTTTATTTGAAATGCAAGTACTGTATGTAAGTTTAGATGCCGGCCCATTTTTTGTGAACAACCTGGGTTGTTCTTGTTGATTGGTGGATACATTTATCCACCAATAAACAAGTGCTGTCCTTTGTCCTGAACCAAAAAATAGCTTAGATGTCTTCTTTTTCAAATAAAGATAGCAAGAGAACAAAGAAAAAATGAAAATAGGAGTAAATTAGAAAGTTGCTTAAAATTGCATGCTCTATCTGAATCACAAAAGAAAAAAAAAATGGGTTCAGTGTCCCTTTAACAGTCTTATAACTGAATTTTTTGTTTTTTCTTTTTCTATAATAAAATCAATATTTTTTTTTTGCATTGAAATATATATATATATATATATATATATATATATATCTATATCTATATCTATATATATCTATATATCTATATATCTATATATCTATATATATCTATATATATCTATATCTCTATCTATATCTATATCTATATCTATATCTCTATCTATATCTATATCTATATCTCTATCTATATCTATATCTCTATCTATATCTATATCTATATCTCTATCTATATCTATATCTCTATCTATATCTCTATCTATATCTCTCTCTATATATATATATATATATATATATATATATATATATATATAAAAGCAAGGTTGATGCAATATCCACACTCAGTTTTCTTTGAATTTATAGACATAAAAGCAATTGGATTATAATGTGATGTAAATGATATGTTATATTGCACTAAGCTTTATGAATGAACTGTGTGTCAGTTCTAGCAGGTTTATTAGACTATTCTGCTATGAAGCATTGTATGTTGTAAAACATATAAAAAAAGGAAAGGAGTTATTGGTATGGAACTGCAAAATAGATTAAAAGGCAGAAAATATAAAATGTAACAATAATAAAAGAATTGTTTATTTATTGAGGACCTATGAGTCAACGTACATCAGATCTTGTAGTAAAGTAGAAGTTTAATTAATAAAATATTATGTATAATAAATGTTTTATGTTTACATATTTATCTGGTATAATAGTCTGTATTTTATTGAATACTTAGAGGGACATTATATTTAAACACAATTATCTGTTTTGTTATATTTTATTTTATTAAAACAAAATATTCTCATACTATGGATCTATGGCTCCTAAGATGATGATGATGTATATGGCTATTGGAGCACACCAATCTTTACTGCACCAGTCATATTTTATTTGTAGTCCAAGTGCACTATGTTGGGGGCAAAGAGCCAAAAGCCTTTGTGACCCACTAATAATAGCAACAGAATCACAGGCTAGTGATAACTGGGTTGTTATCAAGAGCAGTGGGCCAGTGATTTGAACCAAAGTTTCTGACAAGTTGAGGTGCTCAAGGACTGAAAATGTTCCCAAGCAATAGGGAAACCATTTATTTTCTAAATTAATTAATAAAACATACTTTTTAATGTTCTTTATGTATTAAACAATTTTCCCAATGGTGTTAGTCCTAACCACATCCAACCTGATCCTATCACCTGTATGTTTATTTTCTATGAGGGAAGGTCGTAGTAAGGTTAATCAGCTGTGGGAATGATAGGTTTACTGGCAGTTAGAATTACCATTGATAAGGGATGTTGGGTAAGGAACAGTTATAGGGTAACAGTGAAGGTTATATCAGGTCATTTGCTGAGATAGACATCCATGTTAGGTTAAATGGGTTATTACACTAGTGCCTTACTAAGATGGTTATAGCAATCATCTATCAAGACTGATTGGAACTAATATGACTAATAAGAACAATTTCTGCTAGTGTGTGGGATAAATTACTCACTTAGGGACTTATATTCAAATGCTTGTCAGTATGGAGATAAATCAGGCACAATCTTTGGAATTTTTTTAGACCTTACATTGTAACGTAAACTGGATAGTGAGATACATGTCTTTCAAATTATAATTTGTGTTTCTAACATTTTTTTAGGGACCTCTCCATACTGATGAGATGTCTTAGATCATCTCACCTGTGTCAACTGATATGCCCCCCAACCAAAAATATCAAAAATGTGTTTTTGTTTTTATAGGAACACATAATTAATTATTATCATTATCAGGTATTTGTAGAGTGCCAACAGATTCTGCAGCGCTGTAAACATAGTCAGTGTACAGGATAGCTTTTGTAGGGGTCAAGTGGGTAGAGGGCCCTGCCGAGAGTTTTACTGTTGTAGTCAGCTCTTATGAAGCGATCTGTAAACAGCTGGGCCCATAGGCTTACATTCTAAGGGGTTCAAGGGGAAAGCAATGGAGTTAGGAAAGGTTAGTGTTGGTTGTATGCATCCCTGAATAGTAGAGTTTTTAGGGAGTGCTTGAAGCTGTTAAAACTATTGGAGAGTCTTATGGAGCGAGGCAGAGAATTCCACAAGATGGGGGCCAGTCTGGAGAAGTCCTGTAAATGGGAATGTGAGAAAGTAACAATAGAGGAGGAGAGGAGGAGATCCTGAGCTGATCGAAGGGGACGGGAGGGAGAGTATCTAGATACAAGTTCTGAGATGTAGGGGGGAGCAGTGCAGTTGAGAGCTTTATATGTCAGGGTGAGGATTTTATGTTTAATCCTAGATCCCTCTTGCATATGCTACAAAGAAAAACCAAAATCAAATTTAATATGATTCAAGTTAATACTTTATTATACATTGACTACATTGTATGTCGTGCAATTTTGACATTCTTACATTTATCTTTTTGATGTTTTCAGATTCTTGTATCACTCTGTGGTAAAAATGCAAATTCTTTTAGGGCATTTTTATCAGTATATAAAATATATTCTTAACAATTGCTGACATTTGAAACTGTGTTAAATAAGGCATAAGCCACCATATTAATACAGACACCAATTGTAAGCCATATAATACAATACTATATTTTAAACTTGGTTATTGCAGAATTCTGTATTGCTTAAAAGGGAAAATGTAATCAGTAAAGGAGCTGATAAGAGTTCATTGTATCCTAGGTTGAGAAACATCCTTTAAAATGGTATTGCTCTTTCTACCACATCCAATGGAAGCTTTAATTCTGCTACTACCACCTCTTTTTTTACATAGCTTTTCTATAGCCATTTCTGAAGTTAAAATGCTTAATACAGGTGGTGCTTTTAGCAGAAACAAAATGAGCTATTTTAAATTGCAAAATAAAGGTAAATGAGCTATTTCTAAACAATCTATTACACTCCAGCAGATAAAATGGCAAATTGAGAAAACATAAAAGAATAGAGCATTACAGTAACATTTTCTTTAACTAAACTTTCTGCTTTCTATTAAATACAGTGCTGTATTACTGTTTTGTTTCTTTTTCTAAATATCTACAGTTGTTTTAATAATTATACATTTTTAATTTTAGGATATTAATTCCATGTGCCTCTTTTACATTATTTATATTAGAAGTGGTGTTGAGAAACAACAAAATAATAATACATCTATTTATGATATGCAATGATTATTTTGTGGGTAGTGAAGAACAAAAAATATTTTTTTTAACTTGCAAATATGTAACACTATATTTAAAGCATAGGTCTCCATTTATTAATGGCCGGGCATCATGGATAGCGGGCAACCATATTCTGTCCACATTTACCTTTGCGAATCAAGTAATATGTTGTAGACAGCGCCTAAAAGGCAGAGCTATTGGTGGTGTAGAGTGAGGATGTAGGACACTCTTATGTGGGATGATTATAAATGAATCTAATTTATTACATAAGCATAGGTTAAAAATACAATAATGAATTAAAAATGAAGGTGATGTAGATACTTGTAATACGCGTGCTACCCTATGCACGCAAAGAAGCCTCTGTCTAGCAAAGTACTGCTCCACTCAGAATCTAGCCCTAATTATTTTGTGTTTCTATACATATTTGTTAGCTTCATTAAATATTTTGGAGAAATAAACTAGCAGTAATATAAAAATGCAATGCCAACTCCAAAGTTCGATTTCTCAATCCCCTTGTGCAAAGGTAAATGTGATGAAAGTAATTCAGATCGAGCACCAAGGGTATACCTCAAGCTAGTATACAGAGACCTCCTAGCTGGTCTAAATATAAGTGAATCAAGTAATATGTTGTATATAGCGCCTAAAAGGCAGAGGTATTGATGGTGTAGAGTGAGGATGTAGGACACTCTTATGTGGGATGATTATAAATGAATCTAATTTATTACATAAGCATAGGTTAAAAATACAAATACAATAATGAATTAAAAATACAATAATGAATTAAAAATGAAGGTGATGTAGATATATCTTGGACCATGTATACCGTAGACAATGTATAAATATCAGACCATTAGATAAAATGATGAATAGAGAGTGATGAATACACAAAAAGTTGTAGAGAGACCAAACAGGGATTCAGATTGGGGAATAATATCCCATAGATAGTGTAGTGAAAGTCCAGCACAAGTGAAATCAGTGTCAATAATGTCAATAAATCCTCAAAAATTCAAGTGAATTTCCAAATAATGATGGTGGTGTTGCAAAAATAAAATAAACAATGCCAGATAAAAAGTAGAGTGACTTGGTGAAAAAAAGGAAGAAAAATGTGTACACAAAAATATGTAAAAAAAAAAAATATACATATAAGAACAAAAACAAAAAACAATGTGGTAATAATTCCTCCAATAAGGTCCTGTGGTGCTCTGGGTTCTTTTAGAAAACGGTTAAAAATGTTTTTAAAAAATCCTAGAAAAAACAGATAAAAAACAGTGTAGATGTACAAGAATCATAGAATCCAATAGAAGTATGCTTACCGAATGTTGACGCGTTTCAGCCTAAATAAGGCCTTTTTCAAGACAGTAATGGGTGTAACATTAAGTGGCCTTTTATATGGTAAGCTAGGTTGTGTTTGGGTGCCAAAATTATCAAGGGCCACCCACTTCCTGATGCAATGTATCTTGGGTAAAATTGTTTAAAAACGGTTGAAATAGATTAAAATTGATGATTTACATAAATGTCTAGATGGTAGTTTAATATAGCTGACAATTTTACATAAAGATCACACAAAAATATATATATTTAACAGCTTTAAAATGTTATAAAACGTCTAATAGTTTGGAATTACTTCCGGTTTCGGCACTTCTAAAGAGATCTATAGTTGTATAAGTAAAAACAATATATCCACAATTTATCCACAATTTGATTCTATAAATCGTCTTTGTCTTGTGGATTCAATGTCCCTTACAGAAGTGTGTAATAACAAGTTGGTAAAAATCGCGAAACCGGAAGTGGACGTTACGTCACTTGCGGTATCGATCATTTACCACTTTCGGTTTCGACATTTGTGGAGGTATATAGAAGGTAATAGGAGGAGTAGTATCTCCACAACTTAGTCATATAGATATGAGTTGATATAGGGAATTAGATGCCCTTCCAAGGGAATTTACAATAAATGTCTGATATTACAAAAACCAGAAGAAGACGTGACGTCACTTCCGGTATAAACAAAGTTAAAATTGAAATTGACACTACTAGGGGCAATTCATAAATTTAGTATGTAGTGAGTGGCATTTCCAGTTCCATCTGAAATATTATTTCGGATTTAGTCAGGTATAGATACATATCTTTACAATGATTATTCAGAAGAAGATAATGTATCGATTAATAGGTTGTATATGCTGTTTTTGTATAATGGATCAGGTTTAGTGACCTTTCCCTTACAAGGGGATATTGACATAAAAGTGCCCAATATCGAAAATCTGGAGGTGAAATTAACATCACTTCGGTATTGGCATCTATCAGAATAGGGCTCAGGGAAATAAAGGGGGGCATATCTCTTAATGTCTATAAAGGATATCTATGACTGAAATAAATTCCTGGATCTTAAGTGGGAGAAATACCAGATGAATAGGTGGGAGAAAAACCAGGTGGACCCTTCTTGGGTACTGAAAAATGCATTAATTCCATCCAATAACACATATATAAAGATACATATATGAAAGAATATATATAAGAGAATATGGAACATACAGCTCACTTGGTAAAATAATAATCTGTTATAGAATGAGATTCTAAACATCAGCTAGACATAAATTCTATGAATTCAACAATAAAAATACAATGAAAACATATGTTATATAGATCAATCTATAGAATACCCAGTGAACCAAAAACATATCTAAAAAGGAGTCGCCAATGTTATAAAAACTACAATATGTGTGGAAATCAGTCATTGGCAGAATGTTACCCAGTTTGATGGTATATAGTGACTGACATAAAATAGTAAGTTTTTTAGACTTGAATTGACATCTTCTGATTAGGTTTAAAACCATATCCACTGATTGGATTGACAAGAGATAGAGGGACAATTATGTAAATGGTATCAGTATCCATAAATAGTGAATTTAGCCAAAGGTTAGTATTTGGATAATCAGATTCTTATGGGAAACTCTTGGATATACTAGCCCCATTCCATTACAGTTTGATGGTGATCAAAGAAGTGGAGGAGTATCTAAAAAAGAGAGAGGGTTTTATCTAAAATTAGAAGGACTGGTTCATAGTTATCGGTGGAATTTGGGGATTTGAGCTGAAGCAGTTATATATTTGTATGTTTGCAGCATGGGAGGAATATCTCATTCCAAAAAGAGAGGGATATGACTAAGACTGGATGGACTAATTCTTGGTTGTCGGTAGAATTTGAGCTGAATGGATTGTATATTGAATAATTAAATGTTTGCAGCATCATCACATATTCCAAAGAACTAGTCTGAGTAGACATATAGGATGAATTTAACTGTTAGAAAAATTCTTTTGATTCTAAAATAGATGGGTCAGATCTTCCTTGTTGTTGAGTCCTTTTGGATGTAAACAATCCAACAGAAATATCCATCTTGATTCCATAGTGAGGAGTTTTTTCTCATAGTTGCCGCCTCTCCAGTTTTTGTGATCTTTTGGATCCCTCTTAAGGGTCTTGTTGTTTGGCCAATGTACAGCAGACCGCAAGTACATTCAATCAGGTAAACGATACCTTTATCCTGGCATCTTATCAGATCCCGAATCTGGTAGCATTCCTTGGTATGATGTGATTGAAACATACTTGTCTTATTCCCAAATTTACAAGCTTTACACTTCAGACAAGGGAAGAATCCTCGAATTGTGGATTTGGGGGAAGTTTATTTCCAATCAGATCGTCTTCTTTCAGCAGGGCCCAATGTTTCTTAAAGATCCTCTCAATAATGTGTTTATTGCTGCTGAACTCGGTTATCATAGGGATGTTGATTATATCATCCTTACCTGGTTTCTTCTGATTCCGATCTTTATATGTTATCAGCTCTCTTCTTTCAATCCCTCTAACTTCTTTTATTTTGTGGTTTAGTTGGTCTTCCTGATAACCTCTTTCCATAAATTTGCTCTTAAGAAGTAGTGCTTGTTCTTCCCATGTTTCTTTATTTGAGCAGTTCTTCCGAATTCTCAAGAGTTTACCACCACATTGTTTTTTATTTTTGTTCTTATATGTATAATTTTTATATACATATTTTTGTGTACACCTTTTTTCTTCCTTTTTTTCACCAAGTCACTCTAATTTTTATCTGGCATTGTTTATTTTATTTTTGCAACACCACCATCATTATTTGGAAATTCACTTGAATTTTTGAGGATTTATTGACATTATTGACACTGATTTCACTTGTGCTGGACTTTCACTACACTATCTATAGGGTATTATTCCCCAATCTGAATCCCTGTTTGGTCTCTCTACAACTTTTTGTTTATTCATCACTGTCTATTCATCATTTTATCTAATGGTCTGATATTTATACATTGTCTACGGTATACATGGTCCAAGAAATATCTACATCACCTTCATTTTTAATTCATTATTGTATTTTTAATTCATTATTGTATTTGTATTTTTAACCTATGCTTATGTAATAAATTAGATTCATTTATAATCATCCCACATAAGAGTGTCCTACATCCTCACTCTACACCATCAATAGCTCTGCCTTTTAGGCACTGTATACAACATATTACTTGATTCACTTATATTTAGACTAGCTAGGAGGTCTCTGTATACTAGCTTGAGGTATACCCTTGGTGCTCGATCTGAATTACTTTCATCACATTTACCATTGCACAAGGGGATTGAGAAATCGAACTTTGGAGTTGGCGTTGCATTTTTATATTACTGCTAGTTTATTTCTCCAAAATATATAATGAAGCTAACAAATATGTATAGAAACACAAAATAATTAGGGCTAGATTCTGAGTGGAGCAGTACTTTGCTAGACAGAGGCTTCTTTGCGTGCATAGGGTAGCACGCATATTACAAGTTGAAAGTAAAAGGTTTTCTAACGAATGCTAACCTGACTCATGCAAAAAAGCCAAAGTTTGACTATCACAACCACGTTACTGTATTCATTGATAGACTACAATAGAGTGTGAGAAGTGGGAAAAAACTAACAGCCATACCCGCGCGCAAACTCGATCACATTTAACCAAGTGCGCTAACCCAACATGAAATATTAATATTTCATATTCCAATGTTCTTCACATGGAAGAATATGTTCTATTTATTCATAAATACATTTACATTATATATATATATATATATATATATATTCACATAGAGAGAAAAGTGCACTCACAGGAACAAACAACTGGCTCAATACCATTGTTAGCCTGTTCTATGGCAATTTACCACCTGGATGCAGCTTTTTAGCCCAGTAATGCTTTTCACAAATGTTACCGTTTGGCCAATGGCTTATGTTTTAATCCCATTTTTATGTATGTATTATATATATATGTTTGGTTTTATTTATCCAATGTAGATCGGTTACATGTTAGCTGCTATTGTGTTTAGGTGCCGTTACAACAACATTAGCATGATTACGGCTTGTTGGTTGGATGTTGCATTCTTTCACATTATGTGTTTTCACTTGATTTATTATGTAGACATTAGAAATAGAACTATTTCCATGTTGTTCACTGTATACGGACATCTTTTGCAACACGGATGTCTGTTACTCGGTATAGGTCTGTTTGTTTCATGCCTCCTGTTCCGCTCTAGGCTTTACTTGGTGATTGGCCGTGGATCATTGTGAGGCTTTGTGGCTCTTAGTTTATGCAGCCTGGTTAGGCAGCCGGGCTTATGAGCAGGTATGATTGGCACCCCCTCGTATTTGAGATCTGGTTTATGTGTTGGGGATGGTTAGCGTCCTCGTTTCCTCTGGATACATGGTAACTGTTGTGGACGCAAAATAGTAAGTTCTGTTATTCCTATTGAAGTTACGGTATTTTGAGTTTCATGTATGTTACTTCTTGTTGTTTATGTCACGTTCCCTATTTATGCACGTCCGAGAGCGCTAATAGGTGATAGGTGTTGTTTAGGTTTTACTGCATACGTTTACAGATTACGATTGCATATATTGAAGTCCAATTATAGTATTTATTGTTGCGGCAGGTGTGTTTTCGTTGTCTAGCTACATGGAGGTGTCAGCTATGAGCGTTAGCAGATTGTATGCATTTATTATACCTGGCTGGACTGTATTGTGGGTTTACCCCATATAACTCTGATCTTTTTGTCACACAGTTTTATTGGATACATTGTATAAATTCTTATTTAGGACAATACAATCCGGATAGCTACTTTTGTGATACGCCTCTGGCTAGTGTTGTGAGTTAACTGCAGTTTGGGCCTTGTGCATCTTTTGCATTTTTTGAAATTTTTTAATCCTTTTGGGATATACGTATTTGAACTTGATGTTGAGTCTAGTTTTTCCTTGATTCTCTGGTTTGACTAATAGTGTCCTAGGTGGGTACAAGTTTGAACCCCTCATTGTTCCTGAATGTTCCTGTTCATTTTCTTTCTATGGTTATGTACTGATCCCTGATTCTTGTATTTGATCAAATGTTACCTGGCTAGGTACAAGTTTGAACCCTTGATTGTCCGTTTTCTTATGATGGTTAAATGCAGGGATATTATTGACTTGCCTTCTAGGTAGTATGGATGAATAATCTGACTATGTTTTTAGATTATATGAATAAAGGTTGGTGATGGGTAGTTCTATTGTTTGTCTGCACGTAATGTCTATAATATGTTGTTTTGTTTCATGTGTTCTTTTTAGATTTAATATGTCCTTATGAAGGCTCGGATAGGGGCTGAAACGTCGACTATTCTGTGTTGATGAATGAATAAAGTCTTTTTATTTGAATTTACAAATCCTGAGAGTGCCCTTCTTTACACGGATCTACATATCTACATTTTGAGGATTGCACCCAGGTCTACTACACACCACCTTGGTTGGAGTGCTGGGCCACTGGCTAATTGTTATAATATAATTGTTATAATTATAATGCTGGAACCTGCTCATCTGCCGTTGGAGGATATCGACACACTAGCCGGTAGACTGTCCATTCACAGACCGAGTGCTTCCTCAGCGAGCATAATACTGCTACCTCTTGGCGTGACCTCCTACCTGGTACTAAGACACGGCAACCATCTCCTGACTCAGCTCCAGACTCAGCTCCAAATGATGACGTCAGTAAGACGTATTACGGGACGTGTATGGGGGGCGGGGTAATCTTCACCCGGGGTTGCAACTCACTGTTAGGGTCAGCAGGATCCACAGCTGATGTAGTAAAGTTGAAAAAAACGTAGAGAAGGATCCAGCAGGGGTATATTAAAACGTAATTTATTGGCAAACTTTAAAAAGCCAACGCTCACACACCATTTGTTTGTTTTTTGTTGTTGCCTTCAGACCATGTTTGGCTTATAAAGTTTGCCAATAAATTACGTTTTAATATACCCCTGCTGGATCCTTCTCTACGTTTTTTCAACTCAGGAACAAAAAGCCATAAAGAAAGTAAGGGGATAGTAAACAATGGGAATTATTTTTTCCGCAGGCTTTCTCCCATTTAATAGAGTCACCAAATGTTTACATGTACAGTGGGGCAAAAAAGTATTTAGTCAGCCACCAATTATGCAAGTTCTCCCACTTAAGAAGATGAGAGAGGCCTGTAATTTTCATCATAGGTATATCTCAACTATGAGAGACAAAATGTGGAAACAAATCCAGACAATCACATTGTCTGATTTGGAAAGAATTTATTTGCAAATTATGGTGAAAAATAAGTATTTGGTCAATATCAAAAGTTCATCTCAATACTTTGCTATATATCCTTTGTTGGCATTTGACAGAGGTCAAATGTTTTCTGTAAGTCTTCACAAGGTTGTCACACACTGTTGCTGGTATCTTGGCCCTTTCCTGCATGCAGATCTCCTCTAGAGCAGTGATATTTTGGGGCTGTCACTGGGCAACACAGACTTTCAATTCCCTCCAAAGGTTTTCTATGGGGTTGAGATCTGGAGACTGGCTAGGCCACTCCAGGACCTTCAAATGCTTCTTACAAAGCCACTCCTTCGTTGCCCGGGTGGTGTGTTTGGGATCATTGTCATGCTGAAAGACCTAGCCACTTTTCATCTTCAATGCCCTTGCTGATGGAAGGAGGTTTGCACTCAAAATCTCATGATACATGGCCCCATTCATTCTTCCATGTACACGGATCAGTTGTCCTGTTCCCTTTGCAGAGAAACAGCCCCAAAGCATGATGTTGCCACCCCCATGCTTCACAGTAGGTATGGTGTTCTTTGGTTGCAACTCAGCATTCTCTCTCCTCCAAACACAACGAGTTGTGTTTCTACCAAACAGTTCTACTTTGGTTTCATCTGACCATATGACATTCTCCCAATCTGCTTCTGGATCATCCAAATGCTCTCTAGCATACTTCAGACGGGCCCAGACATGTACTGACTTAAGCAGGGGGACACGTCTGGCACTGCAGGATCTGAGTCCATGGCAGCGTAGTGTGTTACTTATGGTAGCCTTTGTTACGTTGGTCCCAGCTCTCTGCAGGTCATTCACTAGGTCCCCCTGTGTGGTTCTGGGATGTTTGCTCACTGTTCTTGTGATCATTTTGACCCCACGTGGTGAGATCTTGCGTGGAGCCCCAGATCGAGGGAGATTATCAGTGATCTTGTATGTCTTCCATTTTCTAATTATTGCTCCCACAGTTGATTTCTTCACACCAAGCTGCTTGCCTATTGCAGATTCA